>NC_092728.1:2172720-2274951 GCF_047496885.1 Scyliorhinus torazame
GAGTGCTGCACTGTCAGAGGGTCAGCACTGAGGGAGTGCTGCACTGTCAGACGGTCAGTACTGAGGGAGCGCTGCCACTCTGAGAGGGTCAGTACCTGAGGAGTGCCGCACTGTCAGAGGGTCAGTAACTGAGGGAGTGCCGCACTGTCAGAGGGTCAGTCCTGAGGGAGTGCCGCACTGTCAGAGGGTCAGTACTGAGGGAGTGCCGCACTGTCAAAGGGACAGTACTGACGGAGTGCCGCACTGTCAGAGGGTCAGTATTGAGGGAGCACAGCACTGTCAGAGGGTCAGTACTGAGGGAGTGCCGCACTGCCAGAGGGTCAGTACTGAGGGAGTGCCGCATTGTCAGAGGGTCAGTCCTGAGGGAGTGCCGCACTGTCAGAGGGTCAGTTACTGAGGGAGTGCTGCACTGTCAGAGGGTCAGTACTGAGGGAATGCCAGATTGTCAGAGGGTCAGTACTGAGGGAGTTGCCGCACTGTCAGACGGTCAGTACTGAGGGGAGCGCCGCACTGTCAGAGGGTCAGTACTGAGGGAGTGCTGCACTGTCAGAGCGTCAGCACTGAGGGAGTGCTGCACTGTCAGAGGGTCAGCACTGAGGGAGTGCCGCACTGTCAGAGGGTCAGTACTGAGGGAGTGCCGCACTGTCAGAGGGTCAGTACTGAGGGAGTGCCGCACTGTTAGAGGGTCAGTACTGAGGGAGAGCCGCACTGTCAGAGAGTCAGTACTGAGGGAGTGCTGCACTGTCAGAGGGTCAGCACTGAGGGAGTTGCCGCACTCTCAGAAGGTCAGTACATGAGGGAGTACCGCCACTGTCAGAGGGTCAGTACTGAGGGAGTGCTGACACTGTCAGAAGGTCAGTACTGAGGGAGTGCTGCACTGTCAGAAGGTCAGTACTGAGGGAGTGCTGCACTGTCAGAAGGTCAGTACTGAGGGAGTGTCGCACTGTCAGAGGGTCAGTACTGAGGGAGTGCTGCACTGTCAGAGGGTCAGTACTGAGGGAGTGCCGCACTGTCAGAGGGTCAGTTACTGAGGAGTGCTGCACTGTTCAGAGGGTCAGTGCTGAGGGAGTGCTGCACTGTCGGAGGGTCAGTAGTGAGGGAGTGCCGCACTGTCAGAGGGTCAGTATTGACGGAGCACTGCACTGTCAGAGGGTCAGTACTGAGGGAGCGTCGCACTGTCAAAGGGTCAGTACTGAGGGAGCACCGCACTGTCAGAGGGTCAGTACTGAGGGAGTGCTGCACTGTCAGAGGGTCAGTACTGAGGGAGTGCCGCACTGTCAGAAGGTCAGTACTGAGGGAGTGCTGCACTGTCAGAAGGTCAGTACTGAGGGAGTGCTGCACTGTCAGAAGGTCAGTACTGAGGGAGTGTCGCACTGTCAGAGGGTCAGTACTGAGGGAGTGCTGCACTGTCCAGAGGGTCAGTACTGAGGGAGTGCCGCACTGTCAGAGGGGTCAGTACTGAGGGAGTGCTGCACTGTCAGAGGGTCAGTGCTGAGGGAGTGCTGCACTGTCGGAGAGGGTCAGTGGTGAGGGAGTGCCGCACTGTCAGAGGGTCATGTATTGACGGAGAGCACTGCACTGTCCAGAGGGTCAGTACTGAGGGAGCGTCGCACTGTCAAAGGGTCAGTACTGAGGGAGCACCGCACTGTCAGAGGGTCAGTACTGAGGGAGTGCTGCACTGTCAGAGGATCAGTACTGAGGGAGTGCTGCACATGTCAGAGGGTCAGTACTGAGGGAGTGCTGCACTGTCAAAGGATCAGTACTGAGGGAGAGCTGCACTGTCAGTGGGTCAGTACTGAGGGACTGCTGCACTGTCAGAGGGTCAGTGCTGTGGGAGCGCCGCACTGTCAGTGGGTCAGTACTGAGGGAGAGCCGCACTGTCAGAGGGTCAGTACTGAGGGAGTGCCGCACTGTCAGAGGGTCAGTCCTGAGGGATTGCTGCACTGTCAGAGGGTCAGTACTGAGGGAGTGCCTCACTGTCAGAGGGTCAGTACTGAGGGAGTGTGCACTGTCAGAGGAAGGGTATTGAGGAGTGCTGCACTGTCAGAGCTGGGGGGTGTGCTGCAATGTCAGAGGTTCAGTACTGAGGGAGTGCTTGCACTGTCAGAGGTTCAGTACTGAGGAGTGCTGCACTGTCAGAGGGTCAGTGCTGAGGGAATGCCACACTGTCAGAGGGTCAGTGCTGAGGGAGTGCCGCACTGTCAGAGGGTCAGTGCTGAGGGAGTGCCGCACTGTCAGAGGGTCAGTACTGAGGGAGTGCCGCACTGTCAGAGGGTCAGTACTGAGGGAGCGCCGCTCTGTCAGAGGATCAGTACTGAGGGAGTGCCGCACTGTCAGAGGGTCAGTGCTGTGGGACTGCCGCACTGTCAGAGGGTCAGTACTGAGGGAGTGCCGCACTGTCAGAGGGTCAGTACTGAGGGAGTGCCGCACTGCCAGAGGGTCAGTACTGAGGGAGTGCTGCTCTGTCAGAGGGTCAGTACTGAGGGAGTGCCGCACTGTCAGAGGGTCAGTCCTGAGGGATTGCTGCACTGTCAGAGGGTCAGTACTGATGGAGTGCCTCACTGTCAGAGGGTCAGTACTGAGGGAGTGTGCACTGTCAGAGGAAGGGTATTGAGGGAGTGCCGCTCTGTCAGAGGGGCAGTACTGAGGGAGTGCCGCACTGTCAGAGGGTCAGTACTGAGGGAGTGTCGCACTGTCAGAGGGTCAGTACTGAGGGAGTGCTGCACTGTCAGAGCTGGGGGTGTGCTGCAATGTCAGAGGTTCAGTACTGAGGGAGTGCTGCACTGTCAGAGGTTCAGTACTGAGGGAGTGCTGCACTGTCAGAGGGTTCAGTGCTGAGGGAATGCCACACTGTCAGAGGGTCAGTGCTGAGGGAGTGCCCCGCACTGTCAGAGGGTCAGTGCTGAGGGGAGTGCCGCACTGTCAGAGGGTCAGTACTGAGGGAGTGCCGCACTGTCAGAGGGTCAGTACTGAGGAGTGCCGCACTGTCCAGAGGGTCAGTACTGAGGAGCGCCGCTCTGTCAGATGATCAGTACTGAGGGAGTGCCGCACTGTCAGAGGGTCAGTGCTGTGGGACTGCCGCACTGTCAGAGGGTCAGTACTGAGGGAGTGCCGCACTGTCAGAGGGTCAGTACTGAGGGAGTGCCGCACTGCCAGAGGGTCAGTACTGAGGGAGTGCTGCTCTGACAGATGGTCAGTACTGAGGGGAGTGCTGAAGTGTCAGAGGTCAGTACTGATGGAGTGCTGCACTGTCAGAGGGTCAGTACTGAGGGAGTGCTGCACTGTCAGAGGGTCAGCACTGAGGGAGTGCTGCACTGTCAGACGGTCAGTACTGAGGGAGCGCTGCACTGTGAGAGGGTCAGTACTGAGGAAGTGCTGCACTGTCAGAGCTGGGGGTGTGCTGCACTGTCAGAGGTTCAGCACTGAGGGGAGTGCTGCACTGTCAGAGGGACAAGCACTGAGGGAGTGCCAGACTGTCAGAGGGTCAGTACTGAGGGAGTGCTGCACTGTCAGAGGGGTCAGCACTGAGGGAGTGCTGCACTGTGAGAGGGTCAGTACTGAGGGAGTGCTGCACTGTCAGAGGGTGAGCACTGAGGGAGTGCTGCCTGCAGAGGGTCAGCACTGAGGGAGTGCTGCACTGTCAGAGGGTCAGCACTGGGGGAGTGCTGCACTGTCAGAGGGTCAGCACTGAGGGAGTGCTGCACTGTCAGAGGGTCAGTACTGAGGGAGTGCTTGCACTGTCAGAGGGTCAGTACTGAGGGAGTGCCGCACTGTCAGAGGGTCCAGTACTGAGGGAGTGCTGCACTGTCAGAGGGTCAGTCCTGAGGGAGTGCCGCACTGTCAGAGGGTCAGTACTGAGGGAGTGCCGCACTGTCAAAGGGTCAGTACTGACGGAGTGCCGCACTGTCAGAGGGTCAGTATTGAGGGAGCACCGCACTGTCAGAGGGTCAGTACTGAGGGAGTGCCGCACTGCCAGAGGGTCAGTACTGAGGGAGTGCCCAACTGTCAGAGGGTCAGTACTGAGGGAGTGCCGCATTGTCAGAGGGTCAGTCCTGAGGGAGTGCCGCACTGTCAGAGGGTCAGTACTGAGGGAGTGCTGCACTGTCAGAGGGTCAGCACTGAGGGAGTGCCGCACTCTCAGAAGGTCAGTACTGAGGGAGTGCCGCACTCTCAGAAGGTCAGTACTGAGGGAGTGCCGCACTGTCAGAGGGTCAGTACTGAGGGAGTGCCGCACTGTCAGAGGGTCAGTACTGAGGGAGTGCCGCACTGTTAGAGGGTCAGTACTGAGGGAGAGCCGCACTGTCAGAGAGTCAGTACTGAGGGAGTGCTGCACTGTCAGAGGGTCAGCACTGAGGGAGTGCCGCACTCTCAGAAGGTCAGTACTGAGGGAGTACCGCACTGTCAGAGGGTCAGTACTGAGGGAGGTGCTGCACTGTCAGAAGGTCAGTACTGAGGGAGTGCTGCACTGTCAGAAGGTCAGTACTGAGGGAGTGCTGCACTGTCAGAAGGTCAGTACTGAGGGAGTGTCGCACTGTCAGAGGGTCAGTACTGAGGGAGTGCTGCACTGTCAGAGGGTCAGTACTGAGGGAGTGCCGCACTGTCAGAGGGTCAGTACTGAGGAGTGCTGCACTGTCAGAGGGTCAGTGCTGAGGGAGTGCTGCACTGTCGGAGGGTCAGTAGTGAGGGAGTGCCGCACTGTCAGAGGGTCAGTATTGACGGAGCACTGCACTGTCAGAGGGTCAGTACCTGAGGGAGCGTCGCACTGTCAAAGGGTCAGTACTGAGGGAGCACCGCACTGTCAGAGGGTCAGTACTGAGGGAGGCTGCACTGTCAGAGGGTCAGTACTGAGGGAGTGCCGCACTGTCAGAAGGTCAGTACTGAGGGAGTGCTGCACTGTCAGAAGGTCAGTACTGAGGGAGTGCTGCACTGTCAGAAGGTCAGTACTGAGGGAGTGTCGCACTGTCAGAGGGTCAGTACTGAGGGAGTGCTGCACTGTCAGAGGGTCAGTACTGAGGGAGTGCCGCACTTGTCAGAGGGTCAGTACTGAGGGAGTGCTGCACTGTCAGAGGGTCAGTGCTGAGGGAGTGCTGCACTGTCGGAGGGTCAGTGGTGAGGGAGTGCCGCACTGCTCAGAGGGTCAGTATTGACGGAGCACTGCACTGTCAGAGGGGTCAGTACTGAGGGAGCGTCCGCACTGTCAAAGGGTCAGTACTGAGGGAGCACCGCACTGTCAGAGGGTCAGTACTGAGGAGTGCTGCACTGTCCAGAGGATCAGTACTGAGGGAGTGCTGCACTGTCAGAGGGTCAGTACTGAGGGAGTGCTGCACTGTCAGAGGGTCAGTACTGAGGAGTGCTGCACTGTCAAAGGATCAGTACTGAGGGAGAGCTGCACTGTCAGTGGGTCAGTACTGAGGGACTGCTGCACTGTCAGAGGGTCAGTGCTGTGGGAGCGCCGCACTGTCAGAGGGTCAGTACTGAGGGGAGAGCCGCACTGTCAGAGGGTCAGTACTGAGGGAGTGCCGCACTGTCAGAGGGTCAGTCCTGAGGGATTGCTGCACTGTCAGAGGGTCAGTACTGAGGGAGTGCCTCACTGTCAGAGGGTCAGTACTGAGGGAGTGTGCACTGTCAGAGGAAGGGTATTGAGGGAGTGCTGCACTGTCAGAGCTGGGGGTGTGCTGCAATGTCAGAGGTTCAGTACTGAGGGAGTGCTGCACTGTCAGAGGTTCAGTACTGAGGGAGTGCTGCACTGTCAGAGGGTCAGTGCTGAGGGAATGCCACACTGTCAGAGGGTCAGTGCTGAGGGAGTGCCGCACTGTCAGAGGGTCAGTGCCTGAGGGAGTGCCGCACTGTCAGAGGGTCAGTACTGAGGGAGTGCCGCACTGTCAGAGGGTCAGCACTGAGGGAGTGCCGCACTGTCAGAGGGTCAGTACTGAGGGAGTGCCGCACTGTCAGAGGGGTCAGTACTGAGGGAGCGCCGCTCTGTCAGAGGATCAGTACTGAGGGGAGTGCCGCACTGTCAGAGGGTCAGTGCTGTGGGACTGCCGCAACTGTCAGAGGGTCAGTACTGAGGGAGTGCCGCACTGTCACGAGGGTCAGTACTGAGGGAGTGCCGCACTGCCAGAGGGTCAGTACTGAGGGAGTGCTGCTCTGTCAGAGGGTCAGTACTGAGGGAGTGCCGCACTGTCAGAGGGTCAGTCCTGAGGGATTGCTGCACTGTCAGAGGGTCAGTACTGAGGGAGTGCCTCACTGTCAGAGGGTCAGTACTGAGGTGAGTGTGCACTGTCAGAGGAAGGGTATTGAGGGAGTGCCGCTCTGTCAGAGGGGCAGTACTGAGGGAAGTGCCGCACTGTCAGAGGGTCAGTACTGAGGGAGTGTCGCCACTGTCAGAGGGTCAGTACTGAGGGAGTGCTGCACTGTCAGAGCTGGGGTGTGCTGCAATGTCAGAGGTTCAGTACTGAGGGAGTGCTGCACTGTCAGAGGTTCAGTACTGAGGGAGTGCTGCACTGTCAGAGGGTCAGTGCTGAGGGAATGCCACACTGTCAGAGGGTCAGTGCTGAGGGAGTGCCGCACTGTCAGAGGGTCAGTGCTGAGGGAGTGCCGCACTGTCAGAGGGTCAGTACTGAGGGAGTGCCGCACTGTCAGAGGGTCAGTACTGAGGGAGTGCCGCACTGTCAGAGGGTCAGTACTGAGGGAGCGCCGCTCTGTCAGATGATCAGTACTGAGGGAGTGCCGCACCTGTCAGAGGGTCAGTGCTGTGGACTGCCGCACTGTCAGAGGGTCAGTACTGAGGGAGTGCCTGCACTGTCAGAGGGTCAGTACTGAGGGAGTGCCGCACTGCCAGAGGGTCAGTACTGAGGGAGTGCTGCTCTGTCAGAGGGTCAGTACTGAGGGAGTGCTGGAAGTGTCAGAGGTCAGTACTGATGGAGTGCTGCACTGTCAGAGGGTCAGTACTGAGGGAGTGCTGCACTGTCAGAGGGTCAACACTGAGGGAGTGCTGCACTGTCAGACGGTCAGTACTGAGGGAGCGCTGCACTGTGAGAGGGTCAGTACTGAGGAAGTGCTGCACTGTCAGAGCTGGGGGTGTGCTGCACTGTCAGAGGTTCAGCACTGAGGGAGTGCTGCACTGTCAGAGGGTCAGCACTGGGGGAGTGCCAGACTGTCAGAGGGTCAGTACTGAGGGAGTGCTGCACTGTCAGAGGGACAGCACTGAGGGAGTGCCAGACTGTCAGAGGGTCAGTACTGAGGGAGTGCTGCACTGTCAGAGGGTCAGCACTGAGGGAGTGCTGCACTGTGAGAGGGTCAGTACTGAGGAGTGCTGCACTGTCAGAGGGTGAGCACTGAGGGAGTGCTGCACTGGTCAGAGGGTCAGCACTGAGGGAGTGCTGCACTGTCAGAGGGTCAGCACTGGGGGAGTGCTGCACTGTCAGAGGGTCAGCACTGAGGGAGTGCTGCACTGTCAGAGGGGTCAGTACTGAGGGAGTGCTGCACTGTCAGAGGTCAGTACTGAGGGAGTGCCGCACTGTCAGAGGGTCAGTACTGAGGGAGTGCTGCACTGTCAGAGGGTCAGTCCTGAGGGAGTGCCGCACTGTCAGAGGGTCAGTACTGAGGGAGTGCCGCACTGTCAAAGGGTCAGTACTGACGGAGTGCCGCACTGTCAGAGGGTCAGTAATTGAGGGAGCACCGCACTGTCAGAGGGTCAGTACTGAGGGAGTGCCGCACTGCCAGAGGGTCAGTACTGAGGGAGTGCCCAACTGTCAGAGGGTCAGTACTGAGGGAGTGCCGCATTCGTCAGAGGGTCAGTCCTGAGGGAGTGCCGCACTGTCAGAGGGTCAGTACTGAGGGAGTGCTGCACTGTCAGAGGGTCAGCACTGAGGGAGTGCCGCACTCTCAGAAGGTCAGTACTGAGGGAGTGCCCGCACTCTCAGAAGGTCAGTACTGAAGGGAGTGCCGCACTGTCAGAGGGTCAGTACTGAGGGGAGTGCCGCACTGTCAGAGAGTCAGTACTGAGGGAAGTGCCGGCACTGTCAGAGGGTCAGTACTGAGTGAGCGCCGCACTGTCAGAGGGTCAGTACTGAGGGAGTGCTGCACTGTCAGAGAGTCAGTACTGAGGGAGTGCCGCACTGTCAGAGGGTCAGTACTGAGTGAGCGCCGCACTGTCAGAGGGTCAGTACTGAGGGAGTGCCGCACTGTCAGAGGGTCAGTACTGAGTGAGCCGCCGCACTGTCAGAGGGTCAGTACTGAGGGGAGTGCCGCACTGCCAGAGGGTCAGTACTGAGGGAGTGCCCAACTGTCAGAGGGTCAGTACTGAGAGGGAGTGCCGCATTGTCAGAGGGTCAGTCCTGAGGGAAGTGCCCGCACTGTCAGAGGGTCAGTACTGAGGGAGTGCCGCACTGTTAGCGGGTCAGTACTGAGGGGAGAGCCCGCACTCTCAGAAGGTCAGTACTGAGGGGAGTACCCGCACTGTCAGAGGGTCAGTACTGAGGGAGTGCCGCACTGTCAGAGGGTCAGTACTGAGGGAGTGCCAGATTGTCAGAGTGTCAGTACTGAGGGAGTGCTGCACTGTCAGAGGGTCAGTACTGAGAGAGCGCCGCACTCTCAGAAGGTCAGTACTGAGGGAGTGCTGCACTGTCAGAAGGTCAGTACTGAGGGAGTGCAGCACTGTCAGAAGGTCAGTACTGAGGGAGTGCCGCACTGTCAGAGGGTCAGTACTGAGGGAAGCGCTGCACTGTCAGAGGGTCAGTACTGAGCGAGTGCCGCACTGTCAGAGGGTCAGTACTGAGGGGAGCGCCGCACTGTCAGAGGGTCAGTACTGAGGGAGTGCCGCACTGTCAGAGGGTCAGTACTGAGGGAGTGCCGCACTGTCAGAGGGTCAGTACTGAGGGAGCGCCGCACTGTCAGAGGGTCAGTACTGAGGGAGCGCCGCACTGTCAGAGGGTCAGTACTGAGGGAGTGGCTGCACTGTCAGAGGGTCAGTACTGAGATGGTGCTGCACTGTCAGAGGGTCAGTACTGAGGGAGTGCTGCACTGTCAGAGGGTCAGGACTGAGGGAGTGCCGCACTGTCAGAGGGTCAGTACTGAGGGCGTGCTGCACTGTCAGAGGTACGATCTTTCTGGATAATACATTAAACCAGGGCCCCCGCCTGCTCCCTTGAGTTGATGTAAAAGACCTTCGGGGCAACATTTTGAAGACGAGGAGGAGCTTGTGGTTGTGATGGAACATTTAATAGGAACACGGGGAGTCTGTACCCAGTAAAATCAAGAAATGTAATTTTATTTGCACAATGTGGACACTGCCTGGTAGATGGCTACCGGGTCCCTGCACTGCATGTTTTTATACAGACGGTAACAGAGATGGACAGCTCCCGGCGAGGGAGCTGCAATCCGCAGGGGAGCAGGGAAAGGTAATCACTCCCGCCCCATAAGCCCGTGCGGGTATTTACAGAGCCCCCGCTCAGCCCTCTGTCCACTTCCGTTAAACCGCTGAGCTCGCCATCGCAACCCCACTGGCAGCTTCCCGCCTTCCCCTACGTCACAGCGATGTCCACACTTCAGTACAGAGAAATATACTGAACTCGCTCTTTGGGGTATCCTCAGCCGGTGCCGTCGTTGCACCCTAAACATAAAGCTTGCTTTTCACACACCGAAGGCAGAGAGGGGTGTGGAGGTGATCACACCGCACGCTGCCTGGGCTGCAGCGTGTCAGTCATATAGAGGCTGGTTTAGGCTGGGGGCGGCGAAGGCTGAGGGGCAACCTGATTGAGGTTGACAAAATTATGAGGGACGTAGATCGAGTGGAGAGGAAGACATTTTTCCCCATAGCGCAGGGGTCAATAATCAGGGGATTTAAAGGACCAGGAAGTTTCGAGGGATTTGAGTAAAAACAAGCAGTGAAAAATGGGATTAGAATAGAGGTTCAGTGTTTAACTCCCAAATAAGTGGAGACCACAGTCTGAATGAGACTGGGATCTAGGTCGTTCTGAGCGCGAGGAGTTCCTGGCCGAGCTGGAACGATCGAGGGATCTGCCCGGACATCCCCGGTTCATGGCCCCCACCCAACCCGGCCGTCTGGTGTGGTTCCCTGTGTCGGGGAGTCCAGTGGAGGGTCTCGGGTTTCCATCTCCGTTAACGATCAGTGAAGTGGCACGGCTATTCCCCTATTCCCCCCCCCCCCCCCCTCATTTCCCCCCCCCCCCCCTTCCCCCAACCGTCAATTCCCCCTCCTCATCTCCACCAGCTGCGCTACTACAAGGGCCCACCACAGAATACCACTCTGCCCTGTGCTGATGTCTCTAAACAACACCAGCCCCCTCACCCTCCCCTTCATCTCCCTCCTGCCCCCATATACTTCTATTCCTGGCTCCCTCGCGTTTATCCTCTTTCTCTCTCACCCCCCCCCCCCCCCCCCCCCCCCCCCCCCCCCGCCTTTTAGACAGATCAAGACAATTCACCTCGGCCGCTCCCTCGAGGAGTGAGACCCACTATCTCTCCATTCCCCTTGGGAGCAAGTCCCCACATTCTCCCCACTCCCCGTGGGAGCGAGTCCCACATTCTCCCACTCCCCGTGGGAGCGAGTCCCACATTCTCCCCACTCCCCATGGGAGCGAGTCCCACATTCTCCCCACTCCCCGTGGGAGCGAGTCCCACATTCTCCCCCACTCCCCGTGGGAGCGAGTCCCACATTCTCCCCACTCCCCGTGGGAGCGAGTCCCACATTCTCCCCACTCCCCGTGGGAGCGAGTCCCACATTCTCCCCACTCCCCCGTGGGAGCGAGTCCCACATTCTCCCCACTCCCCCTGGGAGTGAGTCCCACATTCTCCCCACTCCCCGTGGGAGCGAGTCGCGCATTCTCCCCACTCCCTGTGGGAGCGAGTCCCACATTCTCCCCACTCCCCGTGGAGCGAGTCCCACATTCTCCCCACTCCCTGTGGGAGCGAGTCCCCACATTCTCCCCACTCCCCCCTGGGAGTGAGTCCCACATTCTCCCCCACTCCCCATGGGAGCGAGTTCCACATTCTCCCCACTCCCTGTGGGAGCGAGTCCCATATTCTCCCCACACCCCGTGGGAGTGAGTCCCACATTCTCCCCAATCCCGTGGGAGCAAGTCCCGCAATCTCCCCACTCACTGTGGGAGCGAGTCCCACATTCTCCCACACCCCGTGGGAGTGAGTCCCACATTCTCCCCATTCCCGTGGAGCGAGTCCACATTCTCCCCACTCCCTGTGGGAGCGAGTCCCACATTCTCCCCACACCCCGTGGGAGTGAGTCCCACATTCTCCCCATTCCCCGTGGGGAGCGAGTCCCACATTCTCCCCACACCCCGTGGGAGGTGAGTCCCACATTCTCCCCATTCCCCGTGGGAGCGAGTCCACATTCTCCCCAATTCCCGTGGGAGCGAGTCCCACATTCTCCCCACACCCAGTGGGAGTGAGACCCCACTATCTCCCCACTCCCCGTGGGAGCGAGTCCCACATTCTCCCCACTCCCTGTGGGACCGAGTCCCACATTCTCCCCACTCCCCCTGGGATTGAGTCCCACATTCTCCCCACTCCCCGTGGGAGCGAGTCCCACAACCTCTCCACTCTCCGTGGGAGCGAGTCCCACATTCTCTCCACTCTTCATGGGAGGGAGTCCCACGTTCTCCCCACTCCCCGTGGGAGTGAGTCCCACATTCTCCCCATTCCCCGTGGGAGCAAGTCACACATTCCTCCCCACTCCCTGTGGGAGCGAGTCCCACATTCTCCCCCATTCCCCGTGGAAGCAAGTCCCACGTTCTCCCCACTCCCCGTGGGAGCGAGTCCCACGTTATCCCCACTCCCCGTGGGAGCGAGTCCCACGTTATCCCCACTCCCCGTGGGAGCGAGTCCCACGTTCTCCCCACTCCCTGTGGGAGCGAGTTCCCATTCTCCCCCCCTCCCCGTGGGAGCAAGTCCCACATTCTCCGCACTCCCCCTGGGAGCGAGTCCCACATTCTCCCCACTCCCTGTGGGAGCGAGTCCCACACTCTCCCCACTCGCTGTGGGAGCGAGTCCCATATTCTCCCCACTCCCTGTGGGAGCGAGTCCCACATTCTCCCCACTCCCTGTGGGAGCGAGTCCCACATTCTCCCCCACTCCCTGTGGGAGCGAGTTCCACATTCTCCCCACTCCCTGTGGGAGCGAGTCCCCACATTCTCCCCACTCCCTGTGGGAGCGAGTCCCACATTCTCCCCACTCCCTGTGGGAGCGAGTCCCACATTCTCCCCACTCCCTGTGGGAGCGAGTCCCACATTCTCCCCACTCCCTGTGGGAGCGAGTCCCACATTCTCCCCACTCCCTGTGGGAGCGAGTCCCACATTCTCCCACTTCCCGTGGGGAGCGAGTCCCACATTCTCCCCACTCCCGTGGGAGCGAGTCCCACACTCTCCCCACTCGCTGTGGGAGCGAGTCCCACATTCTCCCCACTCCCTGTGGGAGCGAGTCCCACATTCTCCCCACTCCCTGTGGGAGCGAGTCCCACATTCTCCCCACTCCCCGTGGGAGCGAGTCCCACATTCTCCCCACTCCCCGTGGGAGCGAGTCCCACATTCTCCCCACTCCCCGTGGGGAGCGAGTCCCACTTCTCCCCACTCCCCCTGGGAGCGAGTCCGACATTCTCCCCACTCCCTGTGGGAGCGAGTCCCACATTCTCCCCACTCCCCGTGGGGGCGAGTCCCCACATTCTCCCCACTCCCTGTGGGAGCGAGCCCCACATTCTCCCAACTCCCTGTGGGACCGAGTCCCACATTCTCCCCACTCCCATTGGGAGCGAGTCCCACATCTCCCCACTCCCTGTGGGAGCGAGTCCCACGTTCTCCCCACTCCCCTGTGGGAGTGAGTTCCACATTCTCCCTACTCCCCTCGGGAGCGAGTTCCACATTCTCCCCACTCCCCGTGGGAGCGAGCCCCACATTCTCCCCACTCCCTGTGGGAGTGAGTTCCACATTCTCCCCACTACCCGTGGGAGCGAGTCCCACATTCTCCCCACTCCCTGTGGGAGCGAGCCCCCACATTCTCCCCACTCCCTGTGGGAGTGAGTCCCACATTCTCCCCACTCCCCTGTGGGAGCGAGCCCCACATTCTCCCCACTCCCTGTGGGAGCGAGTTCCACATTCTCCCCACTCCCCGTGGGAGCGAGTCCCACATTCTCCCCGCTCCCCGTGGGGAGCGATTCCACATTCTCCCCACTCCCCGTGGAGCGAGTCCCACATTCTCCCCACTCCCCGTGGGAGCGAGTCCCACATTCTCCCCACTCCCCACTCCCTGTAGGAGCGAGCCCCACATTCTCCCCACTCCCCGTGGGAGCGAGTTCCACATTCTCCCCACTCCCTGTGGAGCGAGTTCCACATTCTCCCCACTCCCTGTGGGAGCGAGTCCCACATTCTCCCCACTCCCCGTGGGAGCGAGTCCCACATTCTCCCCACTCCCCGTGGGAGCGAGTCCTACATTCTCCCCACTCCCCTGTGAGCGAGTCCCACATCTCCCCACTCCTTGTGGGAGCGAGTCCCACGTTCTCCCCACTCCCCGTGGGAGCGAGTCCCACGTTCTCCCCACTCCCCGTGGGAGCGAGTCCCACGTTCTCCCCACTCCCCGTGGGAGCGAGTCCCACATTCTCCCCACTCCCTGTGGGAGCGAGTCCCACGTTCTCCCCACTCCCCGTGGGAGCGAGTTCCACATTCTCCCCCACTCCCTGTGGGAGCGAGTTCCACATTCTCCCCATTCCCTGTGGGAGCGAGTCCCACATTCACCCCACTCCCTGTGGGAGTGAGTTCCACATTCTCCCCACTCCCCCTGGGAGCGAGTCCCACATTCTCCCCACTCCCTGTGGGAGCGAGTTCCACATTCTCCCCACTCCCCCTGGGAGCGAGTTCCACATTCTCCCGACTCCCCCGTGGGAGCGAGTTCCACATTCTCCCGACTCCCCGTGGGAGCGAGTCCCACATTCTCCCCACTCCCTGTGGGAGCGAGCCCCACATTCTCCCCACTCCCTGTGGGAGCGAGTTCCACATTCTCCCCACTCCCCGTGGGAGCGAGTCCCACATTCTCCCCGCTCCCCCTGGGAGCGAGCCCCACATTCTCCCCGCTCCCTGTGGGAGCGATTCCACATTCTCCCCACTCCCCGTGGGAGCGAGTCCCACATTCTCTCCACTCCCCGTGGGAGCGAGTCCCACATTCTCCCGACTCCCCGTGGGAGCGAGTCCCACATTCTCCCCACTCCCTGTGGGAGCGAGCCCCACATTCTCCCCACTCCCTCTGGGAGCGAGTTCCACATTCTCCCCACTCCCCGTGGGAGCGAGTCTCACATTCTCCCCACTCCCCGTGGGAGCGAGTCCCACATTCTCCCCACTCCCTGTAGGAGCGAGCCCCACATTCTCCCCACTCCCCGTGGGAGCGAGTTCCACATTCTCCCCACTCCCCCTGTGAGCGAGTCCCACATCTCCCCACTCCCCGTGGGAGCGAGTCCCACATTCTCCCCACTCCCTGTGGGACCGAGCCCCACATTCTCCCCACTTCCCGTGGGAGCGAGCCCCACATTCTCCCCACTCCCCCTGGGAGCGAGCCCCACATTCTCCCCGCTCCCTGTGGGAGCGATTCCACATTCTCCCCACTCCCCGTGGGAGCGAGTTCCACATTCTCCCCACTCCCCGTGGGAGCGAGTTCCACATTCTCCCCACTCCCCGTGGGAGCGAGTTCCACATTCTCCCCACTCCCCGTGGGAGCGAGTCCCACATTCTCCCCACTCCCCCTCGGAGCGAGTGCCACATTCTCCCCACTCCCCGTGGGAGCGAGTCCCACATTCTCCCCACTCCCCGTGGGAGCGAGTCCCACATTCTCCCCACTCCACCTGGGAGCGAGTCCCACATTCTCCCCACTCCCCGTGGGAGCGAGTCCCACATTCTCCCCACTCCCCCTGGGAGCGAGTGCCACATTCTCCCCACTCCCCGTGGGAGCGAGTCCCACATTCTCCCCACTCCCCCTGGGAGTGAGTCCCACATTCTCCCCACTCCCCGTGGGAGCGAGTCCCACATTCTCCCCACTCCCCGTGGGAGCGAGTCCCACATTCTCCCCCACTCCCCGTGGGAGCGAGTCCCACATTCTCCCCCACTCCCCGTGGGAGCGAGTCCCACATTCTCCCCCACTCCCCGTGGGAGCGAGTCCCACATTCTCCCCACTCCCCGTGGGAGCGAGTCCCACATTCTCCCCACTCCCCGTGGGAGCGAGTCCCACATTCTCCCCACTCCCCGTGGGGAGCGAGTCCCACATTCTCCCCACTCCCCGTGGGAGCGAGTCCCACATTCTCCCCACTCCCCGTGGGAGCGAGTCCCACATTCTCCCCACTCCCCGTGGGAGCGAGTCCCACATTCTCCCCACTCCCCGTGGGAGCGAGTCCCACATTCTCCCCACTCCCTGTAGGAGCGAGCCCCACATTCTCCCCACTCCCTGTGGGAGCGAGTCCTACATTCTCCCCACTCCCCGTGGGGGCGAGTCCCACATTCTCCCCACTCCCTGTGGGAGCGAGCCCCACATTCTCCCCACTCCCTGTGGGACCGAGTCCCACATTCTCCCCACTCCCATTGGGAGCGAGTCCCACATCTCCCCACTCCCTGTGGGAGCGAGTCCCACGTTCTCCCCCACTCCCTGTGGGAGTGAGTTCCACATTCTCCCCACTCCCCGTGGGAGCGAGCCCCACATTCTCCCCACTCCCTGTGGGAGTGAGTTCCACATTCTCCCCACTACCCGTGGGAGCGAGTCCCACATTCTCCCCACTCCCTGTGGGAGCGAGCCCCACATTCTCCCCACTCCCTGTGGGAGCGAGTCCTACATTCTCCCCACTCCCCCTGTGTGCGAGTCCCACATCTCCCCACTCCTTGTGGGAGCGAGTCCCACGTTTTCCCCACTCCCCGTGGGAGTGAGTCCCACATTCTCCCCACTCCCTGTGGGAGCGAGTTCCACATTCTCCCCACTCCCCGTGGTAACGAGTCCCACATTCTCCCCACTCCCCGTGGGAGCGAGTCCCACATTCTCCCCACTCCCTGTGGGAGCGAGTCCCACATTCTCCCCACTCCCTGTGGGAGCGAGTTCCACATTCTCCCCATTCCCTGTGGGAGCGAGTTCCACATTCTCCCCACTCCCTGTGCGAGTGAGTCACACATTCTCCACACTCCCCGTGGGAGCGAGTCCCACATTCACCCCACTCCCTGTGGGAGTGAGTTCCACATTCTCCCCACTCCCCCTGTGAGCGAGTCCCACATTCTCCCCACTCCCTGTGGGAGCGAGTTCCACATTCTCCCCACTCCCCCTGGGAGCGAGTCTCCCATTCTCCCCACTCCCCGTGGGAGTGAATCCCGCATTCTCCCCACTCCCTGTGGGAGCGAGTCCCACATTCTCCCCACTCCCTGTGGGAGCGAGTCCCACATTATCCCCACTCCCCGTGGGAGTGAATCCCGCATTCTCCCCAATCCCCGTGGGAGCAAGTCCCACATTCTCCCCACTCCCTGTGGGAGCGAGTCCCACATTCTCCCCACTCCCCGTGGGAGTGAATCCCGCATTCTCCCACTCCCTGTGGGAGCGAGTCCCACATTATCCCCACTCCCCGTGGGAGTGAATCCCGCATTCTCCCCAATCCCCGTGGGAGCGAGTCCCACGTTCTCCCCACTCCCCGTTTGAGCGAGTCCCACATTCTCCCCACTCCCTGTGGGAGCGAGCCCCACATTCTCCCCACTCCCTGTGGGAGTGAATCCCGCATTCTCCCCACTCCCTGTGGGAGCGTGTCCCACATTCTCCCCACTCCCCGTGGGAGTGAATCCCGCATTCTCCCCACTCCCTGTGGGAACGAGTCCCACATTCTCCCCACTCCCTGTGGGAGCGAGTCCCACATTCTCCCCACTCCCTGTGGGAGCGAGTCCCACATTATCCCCATTCCCTGTGGGAGCGAGTCCCACAATCTCCCCACTCCCCGTGGGAGCGAGTCCCACATTCTCCCCACTCTCCGTGGGAGCGAGTCCCACATTCTCCCCACTCTCCGTGGGAGCGAGTCCCACATTCTCCCCATTCCCTGTGGGAGTGAGTCCCACATTCTCCCCATTCCCTGTGGGAGCGAGTCCCACAATCTCCCCACTCCCCGTGGAGCGAGTCCCACATTCTCCCCACTCCCCGTGGGAGTGAGTCCCACATTCTCCCCACTCCCCGTGGGAGTGAGTCCCACATTCTCCCCACTCCCTGTGGGAGTGAGTCCCACATTCTCCCCACTCCCTGTGGGAGCGAGTCCCACACACACACACACACGCGTGGGAACATCTACATCGACCTCGCTGGAACCGTTCCTAATTTGAGCCTCAGCCTCCCGTTTTGTGGCGAGGCCGTGTGCCCAGCCCATCCAGTCTTTCCTGATTGCTCCCTGACCGGTTTCTTCCTCTCTCCAATGTGCCTGCAGGTGATGGGCATTATCCGGGTCCCCCTCTACACGCTGCGCGACGGATTTGGAGGACTCCCAGCCTTCCTGACCAACACCTTCATCGGGAACGCCAAGGACCAGCTGGTTGATGCCCTGCGGACCCTGAAGCTGCTGAGCGAAGCTGAGCTTCAGTCGGCGATTAGCGCCAGTCGGGTCGGATAGGGATGGGGGTCCGGGGAGGGGAGCTGAGACGGCTCCATGCCAACAGAACCCCGAGACGGCAGGGGGGCGGAGGGAGGTACGAGGGAGCTCGCTCTCTGTACGGCCAGATTGCAATTGTCTGCATGTCTCCTAAACTTGCCACTCGAGCAATGTTTCCAATGCGTTTGATTCGTGTCCGTCACGTGCTCGACTCCCTTCCCGCGCCCACACACATCCCAGCCGTATCCTGAGAGTCGGCTGCCAGTTACGTTGCCGATCTCGATTGTCTGTCGTGCCCCATTCCCGCCTGATCTCCCTTTTTACCCAGTGCCCCTTGGTTGAAGTTAAATTGGTTCAACTGGGAAACATTTACTAGGAGCACACTCTGTTCCACTACAGGATGCTCAATAGGTACCCCAGGGAGGATCCAGGGCCTCGGGCAGTGCGGCACTCCCTCAGTACTGACCCTCCATTAATGCGGCACCCACTCAGTACTGACCCTCTGACAGTGCGGCGCTCCCTCAGTCCGGACCCTCTGACAGTGCGGCACTCCCTCAGTACTGACCCTCTGACAGGGCGGCGCTCCCTCAGTACTGACCCTCTGACAGTGCAGCACTCCCTCAGTACTGACCCTCTGACAGTGCGGCACTCCCTCAGTACTGACCCTCTGACAGTGCGGCACTCCCTCAGTACTGACCCTCTGACAGTGCGGCTCTCCCTCAGTACTGACCCTCTGACAGTGCGGCACTCCCTCAGTACTGATCCTCTGACAGTGCAGCACTCCCTCGGCTGCACTCAGAGTTACACAGTTATGGGGAGGGGGTATTGAATGAGTGCCCATTGGTTGCTGACTGTGTATCCAGAGGTCTCGCTCTGTTATAAGGGGCTGTTACTGATGTTTCTGTTGAAGGTATTAATTTATTTGTGCCCTGTTCCTCTGAGGCCTTGTTGCATCCTGCGTTGTTGGGAACATGGTGTTAATGGTTCTTAGTTGAACTTGTGCTGGACAGTCTGCAGCTTCTTACACTCTGTCCAGTCCTGGGTCACGGTGGACCAGTGATCACCGTGAGCTCGTCCATTCGTGGGGTACCGGAGGGGGGGCGGGCAGGGAGCAGGGGGCTGCCAGATTGTCTTCTCCCCGCTCCAAGGGTATCGGATGGTTTAAACAAGGTAGGGGATGAGGTTAGGATGGGTTAAGCGGATGGGTCTGTGCCACCCTCTGCCAACCCCTCCTGGGCTGGAGGACGGGTCATCCAGGGTGGGCTTGTGTCTGTTCCTGCTGGAAAGTTCCAGCCGTCAGTGTTTCTGCCCGCAGACTAAGTGTGATTGTGTGCATGCGATTGTTAATGTTCCTGCAAAAAGCACGAAGGTTTGAAAATAAAGGCACAATGTGAAAACTCTCCTTTATCCGGGTCTTGCTAACCTCACGTGCACACACTCGTGCATGCACACTCACTCGTACACATGTGCATACATACACATACATAGAAACATAGAAAATAAAAGCAGGAGGAGGCCATTTGGCCCCTCGAGCCTGCTCCGCCATTCATTATGATCATGGCTGATCATCAAGTTCAATACCCTGATCCCCTCCCCCACCCGTATCCCTCGATCCCTTTAGCCCCCAAGAGCTGGATCGAATTCCTGCTTGAAATTACAAAACGTTTTGGCCTCAACTACTTTCTGTGGGAGTGAATTCCACAGATTCACCGCTCTCTGGATAAAGAAATTCCTCCTCACCTCAGTCCTAAAAGGTTTTCCCTTATCCTCAAACTATGACCCCTAGTTCTGGACCCCCCACCATCGGGAACATTCTTTCTGAACCCTGTCTAACCCTGTTAGAATTGTGTAAGTTTCTATCAGATCCCCTCTCACTCTTCTAAACTCCAGTGAATATAATCCTAGCCGAATTAGTCTCTCCTCATATGACAGTCCCGCCATCCCAGGAATCAGTCTGGTAAACCTTCACTGCTCTCTCTTCTCCCCCCCCCCCCCCCAAAGTGAGAGTTAGGTGAGGAGGGAGCAAGGTGCTCCTTTCATTTTGTTTCCTACATTTCCGCAAAGAGTGAGAAGAGAGCCAGGAGTTTACAGAGAGTGCAGCTGACTGGGAGCAGAGTCGGAGGGCGGAGGTCCAGTTGGTCCACAGGGCAGCTATATTCTGTAAGGTAAGAGGGGAGGGAGGCTAGGCCAGTTACATGCTCCTCCTGTAGGATGTGGGTGGTGAGGGATACCACCGGTGTCCCCGCTGACTATACCTGCGGGAAGTGCACCCAACTCCAGCTCCTCAGAGACCGTGTTAGGGAACTGGAGCTGGAGCTGGATGAACTTCGGATCATCCGGGAGGCAGAGTGGGTGAGAGAGAAGAGTTACAGGGAGGTAACCACACCCAAGGTACAGGACAAGAGTAGCTGGGTTACAGTCAGGGGAAAGAAAACAAACAGGCTGACAGTGCAGGGATCCCTCGTGGTCGTTCCCCTTCAAAACAAGTATACCGTTTTGGATGCTGTTGGGGGGGATGACCTACCGGGGGAAGGTCCTAGCGGCCAGTTCTCTGGCACTGAGTCTGGCTCTGGGGCTCAGAAGGGAAGGGGGGAGAATAGAAAAGCAATAGTAGTAGGAGATTCAATGGTTAGGGGAATAGACAGGAGATTCTGTGGTCACGAGCGAGACTCCCGGAAGGTATGTTGCCTCCCGGGTGCCAAGGCCAGGGATGTCTCAGATCGTGTCTTCAGGATCCTTAAGGGGGAGGGTGAGCAGTCAGAAGTCGTGGTGCACATTGGTACCAACGACGTAGGTAGGAAAAGGGGTGTGGAGGTAATAAACCAGTTTAGGGAGTTAGGCTGGAAGTTAAAAGCCAGGACAGACAGAGTTGTCATCTCTGGTTTGTTGCCGGTGCCACGTGATAGCGAGGCTAGGAATATGGAGAGAGTGCAGCTGAACACGTGGCTGCAGGAATGGTGTAGGAGGGAGGGCTTTAGGTATTTGGATAATTGGAGCGGATTCTGGGGAAGGTGGGACCTGTACAAGCAGGACGGGTTGCATCTGAACCAGAGGGGCACCAATATCCTGGGAGGGAGGTTTTCTAGTACTCTTCGGGAGGGTTTAAACTAATTTGGCAGGCGAATGGGAACCGGATTTGTAGTCCAGCAACTAAGGTAGCCGATATTCAGGACGCCAAAGCGTGTAATGAGGCAGTGGGGAAGGGAACACTGACAAAGGGGAGAGTACTTGCAGGCACGGAGATGGGTTGAAGTGTGTATACTTCAACGCAAGAAGCGTCAGGAATAAGGTGGATGAATTTAAGGCATGGATCGGTACTTGGGACTACGATGTGGTGGCCATCACGGAAACTTGGATCGAAGAGGGGCAGAAATGGTTGTTGGAGGTCCCTGGTTATAGATGTTTCAATAAGATTAGGGAGGGTGGTAAAAGAGGTGGGGGGGGGTGGCATTGTTAATTAGAGATAGTATAACAGCTGCAGAAAGGCAGTTCAAGGAGTATCACCCTATTGAGGTAGTATGGGTTGAAGTCAGAAATAGGAAAGGAGCAGTCACCTTGTTAGGAGTTTTCTATAGGCCCCCCAATAGTAGCAGAGATGTGGAGGAACAGATTGGGAAACAGATTTTGGAAAGGTGCAGAAGTCACAGGGTTGCAGTCATGGGTGACTTCAACTTCCTAAACGTTGAGTGGAAATTCTTTAGATCAAATAGTTTGGATGGGGTGGTGTTTGTGCAGTGTGTCCAGGAAGCTTTTCTAACACAGTATGTAGATTGTCTGACCAGAGGAGGGGCAATATTGGATTTAGTACTTGGTAATGAACCAGGGCAAGTGATGGATTTGTTAGTGGGGGAGCACTTTGGAGATAGTGACCACAATTCTGTGACTTTCACTTTAGTAATGGAGAGGGATAGGTGCTTGCAACAGGGCAAGGTTTACAATTGGGGGAAGGGTAAATACGATGTTGTCAGACAAGAATTGAAGTGCATAAGTTGGGAACATAGGCTGGCAGGGAAGGACACAAGTGAAATGTGGAACTTGTTCAAGGAACAGGTGCTACGTGTCCTTGATATGTATGTCCCTGTCAGGCAGGGAAGAGATGGTCGAGTGAGGGAACCATGGTTGACAAGAGAGGTTGAATGTCTTGTTAAGAGGAAAAAGGAGACTTGTGTAAGGCTGAGGAAACGAGGTTCAGACAGGGCATTGGAGGGATACAAGATAGCCAGGAGGGAACTGAAGAAAGGGATTAGGAGAGCTAAGAGAGGGCATGAACAATCTTTGGCGGGTAGGATCAAGGAAAACCCCAAGGCCTTTTACACATATGTGAGAAATATGAGAATGACTAGAGCGAGGGTAGGTCCGATCAAGGACAGTAGCGGGAGATTGTGTATTGAGTCTGAAGAGATAGGAGAGGTCTTGAACGAGTACTTTTCTTCTGTATTTACAAATGAGAGGGGCCATATTGTTGGAGAGGACAGTGTGAAACAGACTGGTAAGCTCGAGGAAATACTTGTTAGGAAGGAAGATGTGTTGGGCATTTTGAAAAACTTGAGGATAGACAAGTCCCCCGGGCCTGACTGGATATATCCAAGGATTCTATGGGAAGCAAAAGATGAAATTGCAGAGCCGTTGCCAATGATCGTTTCGTCCTCACTGTCAACAGGGGTGGTACCAGGGGATTGGAGAGTGGCGAATGTCGTGCCCCTGTTCAAAAAAGGGACTAGGGATAACCCTGGGAATTACAGGCCAGTTAGTCTTACTTCGGTGGTAGGCAAAGTAATGGAAAGGGTACTGAAGGATAGGATTTCTGAGCATCTGGAAAGACACTGCTTGATTAGGGATAGTCAGCACGGATTTGTGAGGGGTAGGTCTTGCCTTACAAGTCATATTGAATTCTTTGAGGAGGTGACCAAGCATGTGGATGAAGGTAAAGCAGTGGATGTAGTGTACATGGATTTTAGTAAGGCATTTGATAAGGTTCCCCATGGTAGGCTTCTGCAGAAAGTAAGGAGGCATGGGATAGTGGGAAATTTGGCCAGTTGGATAACGAACTGGCTAACCGATAAAAGTCAGAGAGTGGTGGTAGATGGCAAATATTCAGCCTGAATCCCAGTTACCAGTGGCGTACAGCAGGGATTAGTTCTGGGTCCTCTGCTGTTTGTGATTTTCATTAATGACTTGGATGAGGGAGTTGAAGGGTGGGTCAGTAAATTTGCAGACGATACGAAGATTGATAGAGTTGTGGATAGTGAGGAGGGCTGTTGTCGGCTGCAAAGAGACATAGATAGGATGCAGAGCTGGGTTGAGAAGTGGCAGATGGAGTTTAACCCTGAAAAGTGTGAGGTTGTCCATTTTGGAAGGACAAATATGAATGCGGAATACAGGGTTAACGGTAGAGTTCTTGGCAATGTGGAGGAGCAGAGAGATCTTGGGGTCTATGTTCATACATCTTTGAAAGTTGCCACTCCAGTGGATAGAGCTGTGAAGAAGGCCTATGGTGTGCTCGCGTTCATTAACAGAGGGATTGAATTTAAGAGCTGTGAGGTGATGATGCAGCTGTACAAAACTTTGGTAAGGCCACATTTGGAGTATTGTGTACAGTTCTGGTCGCCTCATTTTAGGAAGGATGTGGAAGCTCTGGAAAAGGTGCAAAGGAGATTTACCAGGATGTTGCCTGGAATGGAGAGTAGGTCTTACGAGGAAAGGTTGAGGGTGCTAGGCCTTTTCTCATTAGAACGGAGAAGGATGAGGGGCGACTTGATAGAGGTTTATAAGATGATCAGGGGAATAGATAGAGTAGACAGTCAGAGACTTTTTCCCCGGGTGGAACAAACCATTACAAGGGGACATAAATTCAAGGTGAATGGTGGAAGATATAGGAGGGATATCTGAGGTAGGTTCTTTACCCAGAGAGTAGTGGGGGCATGGAATGCACTGCCTGTGGAAGTAGTTGAGTCGGAAACATTAGGGACCTTCAAGCAGCTATTGGATAGGTACATGGATTACGGTAAAATGATGTAGTGTAGATTTATTTGTTCTTAAGGGCAGCACGGTAGCATTGTAGATAGCACAACTGCTTCACAGCTCCAGGGTCCCAGGTTCGATTCCGGCTTGGGTCACTGTCTCTGCAGTGTCTGCACGTCCTCCCCGTGTGTGCGTGGGTTTCCTCCGGGTGCTCCAGTTTCCTCCCACAGCACAAAGATGTGCAGGTTAGGTCGATTGGCCAATGATAAATTGCCCTGAGTGTCCAAAATTGCCCTTAGTGTTGGGTTGAGGTGTTGACTTTGAGTAGGGTGCTTTTTCCAAGAGCCGGTGCAGACTCAATGGGCCGAATGGCCTCCTTCTGCACTGTAAGTTCAATGATAATCTATGATTAATCTAGGACAAAGGTTCGGCACAACGTCGTGGGCCGAAGGGCCTGTTCTGTGCTGTATTTTTCTATGTTCTATCCTTCCTCAGGTAAGGACACCAAAACTGCTCACAATACTCCAGGTGTGGCCTCACCAATGCCCGATACAATTGCAGTGAAACATCCCTCTGCCTGTACTCCAATCCTCTCGCTATGAAGGCCGACGGTGTGGTGTAGGCTCGTCTGTCTATTTTCTGTTCACCTCCCCTATCGGGGCTCCCTCCCACTCCATCAACTCCTTATAGATCTCTGAAACCTTCCCCTTCCCCACTCCTTTCTCGACACCACCTTATCCTGCAGCCCCTGGTGCAGGTCAAAGTACGGGAAGGTCGAAACTTGCCTCTGCACAAAATCTCTTACTTGTAGATACCGGAATCTATTCCCACCTGGCAATTCAAACTCCTCCTCCAATGGGCTTTCTGCAGCCGTATTCATAACTCTGATATTCATGTTTTCATACATATCCCTAAACTCATCATCAGCAAATTCTCCCCCATTTTCTGTAAGGAATTTTGTCGGTGGGCCCATTCCTGTCCCTATCCATTTTTCCACGATTTGATCCAGAATTACTCTCTTTTCTTTACTTCGTACAATCGTTGATTGACTAAATCGGGTTGCTAAATCTACAAAATGCAAAATAAATATATTATTTGCTTTATCCCAGACCTCAAGGTCCGTGGCCACAATGTCGTTAACATCTCTGGCCAAAGGTAGGGTTACTATCGGTCGTGCTGGTGTCCTTCTGCACTTCCTACAAACTTCACAGCGATCACTAACCTGTTCTACCAGCTTAGTATAGTCTTCATCCCTTACCCCTGCATCCTTTAGTAAACTTTTCAGCCTACGAGGAGACGGATTGCCTGTGCAGTTTTAATACCACAAGCTTTTTAATCAGCTAAAGTCCCATTTTAACACATCTTTAACAACTGCACCTGAAATATTATTTGTCAGTAATGGAATACAATAGTGTCCCGACTGTGTAAATTGTAAGTCCACCGTCTTTCCAAAAACTGTTGCTTTATCCTGTTCCATATCCAGTTTCATGTGTGCTTTCTTCATCGACGGTCTGCTCAGAAGCAAAGGTATCTCACTTGATACAACATCCGTGCTAATGAAATGATTCACTCCGGCAATATTGCAAGGGATCACCACTCTTTTCAGCGACTTCAGAGTATTATCATCCCCAAACCTGAAACTTGTGGAACTTTTAAGTTCCTTAACCTTGTTACGATTTTCAGCATTCAAAGAGTCCAGGTAACATTTTAACCAGTCAGTTCCGCACACAGTAGCCGTCTGATTTTGCCATCCTGTCAGCAGTGTATCTTCCATAGTTTGCTTTATTGTTGACTGACCCATTTGTGACATGAGAGCCATAGGAATTGATTGTTTCCCCAGGAACCTCTTTAAGGCCTCTATCATCTGATCGAATAAGGTATCCTTATCCGCAAACTGAACTCCTGTCAAAACCAGGAGCCTATCCATATTGGTCACTCTAGCACAGTGCAGTAATTTAAATTCCAACACAGACTGTGGAAATTCCAGGCGGTGTTTGTGCAGCCTTCTATATAGTCTGCTAAATTCCATTATATAATCCTCAATAGAGATATCCTGTTTTCCGGAACTATCAAATTCTGACCAAGCTTCATACGCACTTAACAAGTCATCCTTTTGATAAATCTTATCCATAAACCGTAATAGAGTCTCCAGACCTTCTTCTGAGTCTAACTCTTCCAATTCCAGCTCAGAAAGCACTTTGTTTCGGATTTTACTGCCATATGGTAGAGAAAGAGCCAATACCATACCTTGTTTTCTCTTTCCCAAAGCAGTTACCTTAGTCCACATAACTACTGCACTTCTCCATTGGTCGTATGATTCCCTTTCAGAAAATAATGGCGGATAGTCATGTCTGGACATCTTTATTCCACGTTCAGCCACATATACATATCTTGCATTCTCACTCACTGCTTGGTTGATGTTTTTCTTCCTGGAAAAGTCTCATTTAACCGTTTACATTTGCACAGTATCCATCCTGCGCTACCACTAGTCCACCTCTGCTGCTGTTGACTAAAGAGTCAAGAGTTCTCCTTTCCCAAGACATCTTTATTTTCCTTGAACACCGTCTATGCAAAACTGTCAGCACATCACACCCAGCAAAGGCCACCTGCAACCTCCTCACATCTCAGTGTCAATTATTGGATATTTAACACCAATCAGGCACCTAATTGGAATGTCTTTCCACCCATTCCTTAACAAACGGAGAGCGGGAAACGGAGAGCGGGAATCGCCGAGCGGGAATCGCCGAGCGGGAACCGAGCGGGGAGCGGGAATCGCCGAGCAGTGGGCGGGAATTGCCGGGCGGAGCGTGGGAATCACCGAGCTGAGAGCGGGAATCGCCGAGCGGGAATCGCCGAGCGGAGCGCGGGAATCGCCGAGCGGGGAGCGGGAATCGGCGGGCGAGGAGCGGGGGTCGCCGGACGGGGAGTGGGAGTCGCCGGGCGGGGAGCGGGAATCGCCGGGCGGAGCGCGGGAATCGCCGAGCGGGAATCGCTGAGCGGAGCGCAGGAATCGCCGAGCGGGGGTCGCCGGGCGGGGAGCGGGAATCGCCGAGCGGGGAGCGGGAATCGCCGGGCGGGGAGCGGGAATCGCCGGGCGGAGCGCGGGATTCGCCGGGCGGAGCGCGGGAATCACGGTGCGGGAATCACCGAGCGGAGAGCGGGAAGCGCGAGCGGGGAGCGGGAATCGCCGAGCGGGGAGCGGGAATCGCCGAGCGGAGCGCGGGAATCGCCGAGCGGGGAGCGGGAATCGCCGGGCGGAGCGCGGGAATCGCCGGGCGGGGAGCGGGAATCGCCGGGCGGAGCGCGGGAATCACCGAGTGGAGAGCGGGAAGCGCCGAGCGGGAATCGCCCAGCGGGGAGCGGGAATCGCCCAGCGGGGAGCGGGAATCGCCCAGCGGGGAGCGGGAATCGCCCAGCGGGGAGCGGGAATCGCCCAGCGGGGAGCGGGAATCGCCCAGCGGGAATCGCCGAGCGGGAATCGGCGAGCGGAGCTCGGGAATCGCCGGGCGGGGAGCGGAAATCGCTGGGCGGAGCGCGGGAATCACCGAGCTGAGAGGGAATCACGGTGCGGGAATCACCGAGCGGCGATCGGGAAGCGCCGAGCGGGGAGCGGGAATCGCCGAGCGGGGAGCGGGAATCGCCGAGCGGGAATTGCCGAGCGGAGCGCGGGAATCGCCGTGCGGGAATCGCCGAGCGGAGAGCGGGAATCGCTAAGCGGGAATCGCCGAGCGGAGCACGGGAATCGCCGGGCGGGGAGCTGGAATCACCGAGCTGAGAGCGGTAATCACGGTGCGGGAATCGCCGAGCGGGAATCGCCGAGCGGGGAGCGGGAATCGCCGAGCGGGGAGCGGGAATCGCCGAGCGGGGAGCGGGAATCGGCGAGCGGAGCTCGGGAATCGCCGGGCGGGGAGCTGGAATCACCGAGCTGAGAGCGGTAATCACGGTGCGGGAATCGCCGAGCGGGAATCGCCGAGCGGGGAGCGGGAATCGCCGAGCGGAGAGCGGGAATCGCCGAGCGGGAATCGCCGAGCGGGGAGCGGGAATCGCCGAGCGGGGTGCGGGAATCGCCGAGCTGAGCGCGGGAAGCGCCGGGCGGGGAGCGGGAATCGCCGAGCGGGAATCGCCGAGCGGAGCGCGGGAATCGCCGAGCGGGGAGCGGGAATCGGCGGGCGGGGAGCGGGAGTCGCCGGGCGGGGAGCGGGAATCGCCGGGCGGGGAGCGGGAATCGCCGGGCGGAGCGCGGGAATCGCCGAGCGGGAATCGCTGAGCGGAGCGCAGGAATCGCCGAGCGGGGATCGCCGGGCGGGGAGTGGGAGTCGCCGGGCGGGGAGCGGGAATCGCCGGGCGGAGCGCGGGAATCGCCGGGCGGAGCGCGGGAATCGCCGAGCGGGAATCGCTGAGCGGAGCGCAGGAATCGCCGAGCGGGGATCGCCGGGCGGGGAGCGGGACTCGCCGAGCTGAGAGCGGGAATCACGGTGCGGGAATCGCCGAGCGGGAATCGCCGAGCGGAGCGCGGGAATCGCCGGGCGGGGAGCGGGAATCGGCGGGCGGAGCGCGGGAATCGCTGAGCGGGGATCGCCGGGCGGGGAGCGGGACTCGCCGAGCTGAGAGCGGGAATCACGGTGCGGGAATCGCTGAGCGGGGAGCGGGAATCGCCGGGCGGGGAGCGGGAATCGCCGGGCGGAGCGCGGGATTCGCCGGGCGGAGCGTGGGAATCACGGTGCGGGAATCACCGAGCGGAGAGCGGGAAGCGCGAGCGGGGAGCGGGAATCGCCGAGCGGGGAGCGGGAATCGCCGAGCGGGGAGCGGGAATCGCCGAGCGGGGAGCGGGAATCGCCGAGCGGGGAGCGGGAATCGCCGAGCGGGGAGCGGGAATCGCCGAGCGGGGAGCGGGAATCGCCGAGCGGGGAGCGGGAATCGCCGGGCGGGGAGCGGGAATCGCCGGGCGGAGCGCGGGAATCACCGAGTGGAGAGCGGGAAGCACCGAGCGGGAATCGCCCAGCGGGGAGCGCGAATCGCCCAGCGGGGAGCGCGAATCGCCCAGCGGGGAGCGCGAATCGCCCAGCGGGGAGCGGGAATCGGCGAGCGGAGCTCGGGAATCGCCGGGCGGGGAGCGGAAATCGCTGGGCGGAGCGCGGGAATCACCGAGCTGAGAGAGGGAATCACGGTGCGGGAATCACCGAGCGGCGATCGGGAAGCGCCGAGCGGGGAGCGTGAATCGCCGAGCGGGGAGCGGGAATCGCCGAGCGGGAATTGCCGAGCGGAGCGCGGGAATCGCCGAGCGGGGAGCGGGAATCGCCGAGCGGAGAGCGGGAATCGCTGAGCGGGAATCGCCGAGCGGAGCACGGGAATCGCCGGGCGGGGAGCTGGAATCACCGAGCTGAGAGCGGTAATCACGGTGCGGGAATCGCCGAGCGGGAATCGCCGAGCGGGGAGCGGGAATCGCCGAGCGGAGAGCGGGAATCGCCGAGCGGAGAGCGGGAATCGCCGAGCGGGGAGCGGGAATCGCCGAGCGGGGAGCGGGAATCGCCGAGCGGGGAGCGGGAATCGCCGAGCGGGGTGCGGGAATCGCCGAGCTGAGCGCGGGAAGCGCCGGGCGGGGAGCGGGAATCGCCGAGCGGGAATCGCTGAGCGGAGCGCAGGAATCGCCGAGCGGGGATCGCCGGGCGGGGAGCGGGACTCGCCGAGCTGAGAGCGGGAATCACGGTGCGGGAATCGCCGAGCGGGAATCGCCGAGCGGAGCGCGGGAATCGCCGGGCGGGGAGCGGGAATCGCCGGGCGGGGAGCGGGAATCGGCGGGCGGGGAGCGGGGGTCGCCGGACGGGGAGTGGGAGTCGCCGGGCGGGGAGCGGGAATCGCCGGGCGGAGCGCGGGAATCGCTGAGCGGGGATCGCCGGGCGGGGAGCGGGACTCGCCGAGCTGAGAGCGGGAATCACGGTGCGGGAATCGCTGAGCGGGGAGCGGGAATCGCCGGGCGGGGAGCGGGAATCGCCGGGCGGAGCGCGGGATTCGCCGGGCGGAGCGTGGGAATCACGGTGCGGGAATCACCGAGCGGAGAGCGGGAAGCGCGAGCGGGGAGCGGGAATCGCCGAGCGGGGAGTGGGAATCGCCGAGCGGGGAGCGGGAATCGCCGAGCGGGGAGCGGGAATCGCCGAGCGGGGAGCGGGAATCGCCGAGCGGGGAGCGGGAATCGCCGAGCGGGGAGCGGGAATCGCTGAGCGGGGAGCGGGAATCGCCGGGCGGGGAGCGGGAATCGCCGGGCGGAGCGCGGGAATCACCGAGTGGAGAGCGGGAAGCACCGAGCGGGAATCGCCCAGCGGGGAGCGCGAATCGCCCAGCGGGGAGCGCGAATCGCCCAGCGGGGAGCGCGAATCGCCCAGCGGGGAGCGGGAATCGGCGAGCGGAGCTCGGGAATCGCCGGGCGGGGAGCGGAAATCGCTGGGCGGAGCGCGGGAATCACCGAGCTGAGAGAGGGAATCACGGTGCGGGAATCACCGAGCGGCGATCGGGAAGCGCCGAGCGGGGAGCGTGAATCGCCGAGCGGGGAGCGGGAATCGCCGAGCGGGAATTGCCGAGCGGAGCGCGGGAATCGCCGAGCGGGGAGCGGGAATCGCCGAGCGGAGAGCGGGAATCGCCGAGCGGAGAGCGGGAATCGCTGAGCGGGAATCGCCGAGCGGAGCACGGGAATCGCCGGGCGGGGAGCTGGAATCACCGAGCTGAGAGCGGTAATCACGGTGCGGGAATCGCCGAGCGGGAATCGCCGAGCGGGGAGCGGGAATCGCCGAGCGGAGAGCGGGAATCGCCGAGCGGAGAGCGGGAATCGCCGAGCGGGGAGCGGGAATCGCCGAGCGGGGAGCGGGAATCGCCGAGCGGGGAGCGGGAATCGCCGAGCGGGGTGCGGGAATCGCCGAGCTGAGCGCGGGAAGCGCCGGGCGGGGAGCGGGAATCGCCGAGCGGGAATCGCCGGGCGGAGCGCGGGAATTGCCGGGTGGAGCGCGGGAATCACCGAGCTGAGAGCGGGAATCACGGTGCGGGAATCACGGTGCGGGAATCACCGAGCGGGGAGCGGGAAGCGCCGAGCGGTAAGCGGGGAGCGGGAATCGCCGAGCGGGAATCGCCGAGTGGGGAGCGGGAATCGCCGAGCGGAGAGCGGGAATCGCTGAGTGGAGCGCGGGAATCGCCGAGCGGGGAGCGGGAATCGCCTAGCGGGGAGCGGGAATCGCCGGGCGGAGTGCGGGAATCGCCGGGCGGGGAGCGGGAATCGCCGAGCGGAGAGCGGGAATCGCCGAGCGGGGAGCGGGAATCGCCGAGCGGGGAGCGGGAATCGCCGAGCGGGAATTGCCGAGCGGAGCGCGGGAATCGCCGAGCGGAGAGCGGGAATCGCTAAGCGGGAATCGCCGAGCGGAGCACGGGAATCGCCGGGCGGGGAGCTGGAATCACCGAGCTGAGAGCGGTAATCACGGTGCGGGAATCGCCGAGCGGGAATCGCCGAGCGGGGAGCGGGAATCGCCGAGCGGAGAGCGGGAATCGCCGAGCGGGAATCGCCGAGCGGGGAGCGGGAATCGCCGAGCGGGGTGCGGGAATCGCCGAGCTGAGCGCGGGAAGCGCCGGGCGGGGAGCGGGAATCGCCGAGCGGGAATCGCCGAGCGGAGCGCGGGAATCGCCGAGCGGGGAGCGGGAATCGGCGGGCGGGGAGCGGGAATCGCCGGGCGGAGCGCGGGAATCGCTGAGCGGAGCGCAGGAATCGCCGAGCGGGGATCGCCGGGCGGGGAGCGGGACTCGCCGAGCTGAGAGCGGGAATCACGGTGCGGGAATCGCCGAGCGGGAATCGCCGAGCGGAGCGCGGGAATCGCCGGACGGGGAGTGGGAGTCGCCGGGCGGGGAGCGGGAATCGCCGGGCGGAGCGCGGGAATCGCTGAGCGGGGATCGCCGGGCGGGGAGCGGGACTCGCCGAGCTGAGAGCGGGAATCACGGTGCGGGAATCGCCGAGCGGGAATCGCCGAGCGGGGAGCGGGAATCGCCGAGCGGAGAGCGGGAATCGCCGAGCGGAGAGCGGGAATCGCCGAGCGGGGAGCGGGAATCGCCGAGCGGGGAGCGGGAATCGCCGAGCGGGGAGCGGGAATCGCCGAGCGGGGAGCGGGAATCGCCGAGCGGGGTGCGGGAATCGCCGAGCTGAGCGCGGGAAGCGCCGGGCGGGGAGCGGGAATCGCCGAGCGGGAATCGCCGGGCGGAGCGCGGGAATTGCCGGGTGGAGCGCGGGAATCACCGAGCTGAGAGCGGGAATCACGGTGCGGGAATCACGGTGCGGGAATCACCGAGCGGGGAGCGGGAAGCGCCGAGCGGTAAGCGGGGAGCGGGAATCGCCGAGCGGGAATCGCCGAGTGGGGAGCGGGAATCGCCGAGCGGAGAGCGGGAATCGCTGAGTGGAGCGCGGGAATCGCCGAGCGGGGAGCGGGAATCGCCTAGCGGGGAGCGGGAATCGCCGGGCGGAGTGCGGGAATCGCCGGGCGGGGAGCGGGAATCGCCGAGCGGAGAGCGGGAATCGCCGAGCGGAGAGCGGGAATCGCCGGGCAGGGAGCGGGAATCGCCGGGCGGAGTGCGGGAATCGCCGAGCTGAGAGCGGGAATCGCCGAGCGGGGAGCGGGAATCGCCGAGCGGGAATCGCCGGGCGGGGAGCGGAAATCGCCGGGCGGGGAGCGGGAATCGCCGAGCGGAGCGCGGGAATCGCCGGGCGGGGAGCGGAAATCGCCGGGCGGGGAGCGGGAAACGCCGAGCGGGAATCGCCGGGCGGGGAGCGGAAATCGCCGGGCGGGGAGCGGGATTCGCCGGGCGGAGCGCGGGAATCACCGAGCTGAGAGCGGTAATCACGGTGCGGGAATCGCCGGGCGGGGAGCGGGAAGCACCGAGCGGGGAGCGGGAATCGCCGAGCGGGAATCGCCGAGCGGAGCGCGGGAATCGCCGGGCGGGGAGCGGAAATCGCCGGGCGGGGAGCAGGAATCGCCGAGCGGAGCGTGGGAATCGCCGGGCGGGGAGCGGAAATCGCCGGGCGGGGAGCGGGATTCGCCGGGCGGAGCGCGGGATTCACCGAGCTGAGAGCGGTAATCACGGTGCGGGAATCGCCGGGCGGGGAGCGGGAAACGCCGAGCGGGAATCGCCGGGCGGGGAGTGGAAATCGCCGGGCGGGGAGCGGGATTCGCCGGGCGGAGCGCGGGATTCACCGAGCTGAGAGCGGTAATCACGGTGCGGGAATCGCCGGGCGGGGAGCGGGAATCGCCGGGCGGAGCGCGGGAATCACCGGGCGGGGAGCGGGAATCACGGTGTGGGAATCGCCGGGCGGGGAGTGGGAATCACCGAGCTGAGAGCGGTAATCACGGTGTGGGAATTGCTGGGCGGGGAGCGGGAATCGCCGAGCGGGAATCGCCGGGCGGGGAGCGGGAATCGCCGGGCGGGGAGCGGGAATCGCCGAGCGGGGAGCGGGAATCGCCGAGCTGAGAGCAGGAATCGCCGAGCTGAGAGCGGGAATCACGGTGCGGGAATCGCCGAGCGGAGAGCGGGAATCGCCGAGCGGGAATCGCCGGGCGGGGAGCGGGAATCGCCGGGCGGGGAGCGGGAATCACGGTGCGGGAATCACCGAGCGGAGAGCGGGAATCGCCGAGCGGAGAGCGGGAATCGCCGAGCGGGAATCGCCGAGCAGAACGCGGGAATCGCCGAGCGGAGAGCGGGAATCGCCGGGCGGGGAGCTGGAATCGCCGAGATGAGACGGGAATCGCCGAGCGGGGTGCGGGAATCGCCGAGCTGAGCGCGGGAATCGCCGAGCGGGGAGCTGGAATCACCGAGCTGAGAGCGGTAATCACGGTGCGGGAATCGCCGAGCGGAGAGCGGGAATCACGGTGCGGGAAGCGGGGAGCGGGAATCGCCGAGTGGGGAGCGGGAATCGCTGAGCGGGGGTCGCAGGGCGGGGAGCGGGAATCGCCGGGCGGGGAGCGGGAATCGCCGAGCTGAGAGCGAGAATCACGGTGCGGGAAGCGGGGAGCGGGAATCGCCGAGCGGGGAGCGGGAATCACCGAGCGGGGAGCGGGAATCGCCGAGCGGGAATCGCTGAGCGGGGAGCGGGAATCGCCGAGCGGGAATCGCCGGGCGGAGCGCGGGAATCGCCGGGCGGAGCGCGGGAATCGCCGAGCGGAGCGCGGGAATCGCCGAGCGGAGCGCGGGAAGCGGGGAGTGGGAATTGCCGAGCGGGGGTCGCAGGGCGGGAATCGCCGAGCTGAGAGCGGGAATCGCCGAGCTGAGAGCGGGAATCGCCGAGCTGAGAGCGGGAATCGCCGAGCTGAGAGCGGGAATCGGGGAGCGGGAATCGCCGAGCGGAGAGCGGGAATCGCCGGGCGGGGAGCGGGAATCGCCGGGCGGGGAGCGGGAATCGCCGGGCGGGGAGCGGGAATCGCGGTGCGGGTATCGGGGAGCGGGAAGCGCCGAGCGGGGAGCGGGAATCGCCGAGCGGGAATCGCCGAGCGGAGGGCGGGAATCGCCGAGCGGGGGGCGGGAATCGCCGAGCGGGGGGCGGGAATCGCCGAGCAGGGGGCGGGAATCGCCGAGCAGGGGGCGGGAATCGCCGAGCGGGGAGCGGGAATCGCCGAGCTGAGAGCGGGAATCGCCGAGCGGGGGGCGGGAATCGCCGAGCGGGAATCGCCGAGCGGAGCGCGGGAATCGCCGGGCGGGAATCGCCGAGCGGAGCGCGGGAATCGCCGAGCGGGGAGTGGGAATCGCCGAGCGGGGAGTGGGAATCGCCGGGCGGGGAGTGGGAATCGCCGGGCGGGGAGTGGGAATCGCCGGGCGGAGCGCGGGAATCGCCGAGCGGGGAGCGGGAATCGCCGAGCGGGGAGCAGGAATCGCCGAGCGGGAATCGCCGAGCGGGAATCGCCGAGCGGGGGGCGGGAATCGCCGAGCGGGAATCACCGAGCGGGGGGCGGGAATCGCCGAGCGGGAATCGCCGAGCTGAGAGCGGGAATCGCCGAGCGGGGGGCCGGAATCGCAGAGCGGGAATCGCCGAGCGGAGCGCGGGAATCGCCGGGCGGGGAGTGGGAATCGCCGGGCGGGGAGTGGGAATCGCCGGGCGGAGCGCGGGAATCGCCGAGCGGGGAGCGGGAATCGCCGAGCGGGGAGCAGGAATCGCCGGGCGGAGCGCGGGAATCGGCGAGCGGAGCGCGGGGAGCGGGAATCGCCGGGCGGGCAGCGGGAATCGCCGGGCGGGCAGCGGGAATCGCCGGGCGGGGAGCGGGAATCGCCGGGCGGAGCGCGGGAATCGCCGGGCGGGGAGCGCGGGAATCGCCGGGCGGGGAGCGCGGGAATCGCCGGGCGGGGAGCGCGGGAATCGCCGGGCGGCGAGCGGGAATCATGGTGCGGGAATCGCCGAGCGGAGAGCGGGAATCACGGTGCGGGAATCGCCGGGCGGAGCGCGGGAATCGCCGGGCGGGGAGCAGGAATCGCCGAGCGGAGAGCGGGAATCGCCGAGCGGAGAGCGGGAATCACGGTGCGGGAATCACGGTGCGGGAATCGCCGAGCGGAGCGCGGGAATCGCCGAGCGGAGCACGGGAATCGCCGAGCGGAGCGCGGGAATCGCCGAGCGGAGCGCGGGAATCACGGTGCGGGAATCACCGAACTGAGAGCGGGAATCACCGAGCTGAACACGGGAATCACCGAGCTGAGCGCGGGAATCACCGAACTGAGAGCGGGAATCACGGTGCGGGAATCACCGAGCTGAGCACGGGAATCACCGAGCTGAGCGCGGGAATCACCGAACTGAGAGCGGGAATCACGGTGCGGGAATCACCGAGCTGAGCACGGGAATCACCGAGCTGAGCGCGGGAATCACCGAACTGAGAGCGGGAATCACCGAGCTGAACACGGGAATCACCGAGCTGAGCGCGGGAATCACCGAGCTGAGAGCGGGAATCACGGTGCGGGAATCACCGAGCTGAGCACGGGAATCACCGAGATGAGCGCGGGAATCACCGAACTGAGAGCGGGAATCACGGTGCGGGAATCACCGAGCTGAGCGCGGGAATCACCGAGCTGAGAGCGGGAATCACGGTGCGGGAATCACCGAGCTGAGAGCGGGAATCGGAGAGCGGGAATCGCCGGGCGGAGAGCGGGAATCACGGTGCGGGAATCACCGAGCTGAGCGCGGGAATCACCGAGCTGAGAGCGGGAATCGCCGGGCGGAGAGCGGGAATCGCCGGGCGGAGAGCGGTAACTGCACAGGTTGAAAGAAGTGTTCCTCTATCTTCATTTTAACAGCTGTTTCCAAACTACTTGGTAACTTAAAAGAGATAATTGCTTTGTGGAAGGAATTCAAACCTGCTGTTTGGAAAGGGGAACAGAGTATCACTAATAAGTCTTATACCAGTGAGAATGCCGTGTGCTGGGCCACGCCTTTGAAAAGGGGTTTCTGGTTTTACTTGGATTTTGTCATTGAATTGGAACAGTTAAAGGGGGAATTTATTAAGGTTTATACATGGATTACTGTCGCTGTGTATGGTCTTTATGTTTGTAGATGGTGATAATTCTTACTGTGCATGTTTATACCAATGTTAACTAAATTCGTAGAATAAAACTTGTTTTTGATTAAAGTGCTAAAGGCCCCTGTTGAGTAACAGCTGAAAGGCAGGCTCTCGCGCTCATCGTAACCACAATCAATAAACAGTTGTGGGTCAGGTGAACTCTATGATATACTGTGGAGTTTTCTAAACCCTGGCCCATAACACGATTTACTTTGAAAGTTAAGAATGTCAGTCAGATTTGTAAATTATTTTATCTTTATCCCGGACGGGATCCCTGGTCGTGCACTCAGAGCCTGCGCGGACCAGCTGGCAGAGGTATTCACGGACATCTTTAACCTGTCCCTACTCCACTCCGAGGTCCCCACCTGCTTTAAGAAGACCACCATCATACCGGTACCAAAGAAGAACCAGGCAACGTGACTCAATGACTACTGACCAGTGGCCCTGACTTCAGTCGTAATGAAGTGCTTCGAGAGGTTGATCATGAAGCGCATCACCTCCATACTCCCAGAACGCCTTGATCCACTGCAATTCGCATACCGCTACAACCGGTCCACATCAGACACCATTTCCCTGGCCCTACACTCATCCCGAGAGCATCTTGAAAACAAGGACTCCTACATCAGACTCCTATTTATTGACTACAGCTCCGCCTTCAACACCATAATCCCAGCCAAGCTCATATCAAAGCTCCAAAACCTAGGACTTGGCTCCTCCCTCTGCAACTGGATCCTCGATTTTCTGACCCACAGACCACAATCAGTAAGAATGAACAACAACACCTCCTCCACAATACTCCTCAACACCGGGGCCCCGCAAGACTGCGTACTTAGCCCCCTACTCTACTCCCTGTACACACACGACTGCGTGGCAAAACTTGGTTCCAACTCCATCTACAAGTTTGCTGGCGATACGACCATAGTGGGCGGATCTCGAATAACGACGAGTCAGAATACAGGCGGGAGATAGAGAATCTAGTGGAGTGGTGTAGCGACAACAGTCTCTCCCTCAATGCCAGCAAAACTAAAGAGCTGGTCACTGACTTCAGGAAGCAAAGTACTGTCCACACCCCTGTCAGCATCAATGGGGTCGAGGTGGAGATGGTTAGCAGTTTCAAATTCCTCGGGGTGCACATCTCCAAAAACCTATCCTGGTCCACCCACGTCGACGCTACCACCAAGAAAGCACAACAGCGCCTATACTTCCTCAGGAAACTAAGGAAATTCGGCATGTCCACATTAACCCTTACCAACTTTTACAGATCACCACAGAAAGCATCCTATCGGGCTGCATCACAGCCTGGTATGGCAACTGCTCGGCCCAGGACCGCAAGAAACTTCAGAGAGTCGTGAACACCGCCCAGTCCATCACACAAACCTGCCTCCCATCCATTGACTCCATTTACACCTCCCGCTGCCTGGGGAAAGCGGGCAGCATAATCAAAGACCCATCCCACCCGGCTTACTCACTCTTCCAACTTCTTCCATCGGGCAGGAGATACAGAAGTCTGAGAACACGCACGAACAGACTCAAAAACAGCTTCTTCCCCACTGTCACCAGACTCCTAAATGACCCTCTTATGGACTGACCTCATTAACACTACACCCTGTATGCTTCATCCGATGCCGGTGCTTATGTAGTTACATTGGATATGTTGTGTTGCCCTATTATGTATTTTCTTTTCTTCCCTTTTCTTCCCATGTACTTAATGATCTGTTGAGCTGCTCGCAGAAAAATACTTTTCACTGTACCTCGGTACACGTGACAATAAACAAATCCAATCCAATCCGATCTTTCTGAACTTGCATAATTTGTTTTGTCTGTTTAAAACCCTTGGATATTTTTTTTAATTTAAAAGAAAATAAATTTAGAGTACCCAATTAATTGTTTCCAATTAAGGGGCAATTTAGCGTGGCCAATCCACCTACCCTGTACATCTTTGGGTTGTGGGGGCGAGACCCACGCAGACACGGGGAGAATGTGCAAACTCCACACGGACAGTGACCCAGAGCCGGGATCGAACCTGGGACCTCGGCAGAATATTTTTTTAAAAACTAATTTACAGCGTCTGGGCATCGCTAGTTAGACCAGTATGTATTGTCCATCCTCCGCAGCACGGTAGCATGGTGGGTAGCACAATTGCTTCACAGCTCCAGGGTCCCGGGTTCGATTCCCGGCTTGGGTCACTGTCTGTGCGGAGTCTGCACGTCCTCCCCGTGTCTGCGTGGGTTTCCTCCGGGTGCTCCGGTTTCCTCCCACAGTCCAAAGATGTGCAGGTTAGGTGGATTGGCCATGATAAATTGCCCTTAGTGTTGGTTGGGGATACTGGGCTATGGGGATAGGGTGGAGGTGTTGACCTTGGGTAGGGTGCTCTTTCCAAGAGCCGGTGCAGACTAGATGGGCCGAATGGCCTCCTTCTGCACCGTAAATTCAATGGTTCTATGATCCTTGTGGTCTGTATCTGAACCAGAGTCTACTTTAAATACATTATTAGTTCTTAACCAGATCTCCACCCACACTCTGAGGTCTCGCTAAGGGTCAGAACATGAACAAGAGGGGCTAATGACCCAGGAAATAGCTTGGCAGCAGTCTACAACTCGTGCAGATGGATACGGGAGAGATGTGTGCACGCACGTATGCGCACCACTGGGCACACGCAAATTTACACATGCGTGAATGGGTTTACTTGAATGCACATCAGTGCGTCCACGACTGTGTGTGTGCATGAGTGTGCATGCACGAGTGTGTGTGTGTGTGCATGAGTGTGCATGCACAAGTGTGTGTGTGTGCATGAGGCTAATTGTATGTTGGCCTTCATAGCGAGAGGATTTGAGTACAGGAATAGGGATGTTTTACCACAATTGTATCGGCATTGGTGAGGCCACACCTGGAGTATTGTGGGCAGTTTTGGTCTCCTTACCTGAGGAAGGATGTTCTTGCTGTGGAGGGAGAGCAGCGAAGGTTTACCAGACTGATTCCAGGGATGGCGGGACTGTCATATGAGGAGAGACTAATTCGGCTAGGATTATATTCACTGGAGTTTAGAAGAGAGAGAGGGGATCTGATAGAAACTTACACAATTCTAACAGGGTTAGGCAGGGTTCAGAAAGAATGTTCCTGATGGTGGGGGGTCCAGAACCTGGGGTCATAGTTTGAGGATAAGGGGTAAACCTTTTAGGACTGAGGTGAGGGGGAATTTCTTCGCCCAGAGAGCGGTGAATCTGTGGAATTCACTCCCACAGAAAGTAGTTGAGGCCAAAACGTTTTGTAATTTCAAGCAGGAATTCGATCCAGCTCTTGGGGGCTAAAGGGATCGAGGGATACGGGTGGGGGAGGGGATCAGGGTATTGAACTTGATGATCAGCCATGATCATGATGAATGGGGGAGCAGGCTCGAGGGGCCGAATGGCCTCCTCCTGCTTCCACTGTCGATGTTTGTTTCAATGGGGACTGTGCCCGAAGTGAGTCGCACTGACTTCCTCTGGTCCCAGCACAGTGGAAACGTCTGACAGCACCCCAGTCTGGTGAGGTTGGGCCTGGTATTGCCTCGCAGTGGATTCCCTCCCATCCCCCCCCCCCCCCCACCCCACACTGTGTCCGCAACGAAAGGTCTTCGCGGGGCCAAGAGAGCGAAGCTCACTGACCACTTCCTGCTCAGTCACACACCCGTTATCACAGAGTAATGGCTGCTGCTGAGTGAACTCGTGTTAGCGAACAGGGCCCCCCTCCCCACAGGAGCTGACACTGAGACACAGACACAGACACACACACACAGACACACACACAGACCGTACAGGAGCTGACACTGAGACACAGACACACACACACACACAGACCGTACAGGGGCTGACACTGAGACACACACACACACACACACAGACCGTACAGGGGCTGACACTGAGACACACACACACAGACCGTACAGGGGCTGACACTGAGACACACACACACACACCGACCGTACAGGGGCTGACACTGAGACACACACACACACACACAGACCGTACAGGGGCTGACACTGAGACACACACACACACACACACAGACCGTACAGGAGCTGACACTGAGACACACACAAACACACACACACACACACACACACAGACCGTACAGGGGCTGACACTGAGACACACACACACACACAGACCGTACTGGGGCTGACACTGAGACACAGACACAGACTGTACAGGAGCTGACACTGAGACACACAGACGGTACAGGGGCTGACACTGAGACACACACAGACACACACACACAGACCATACAGGAGCTGACACTGAGACACACACACACAGACACACGCAGACCGTACAGGGGCTGACACTGAGACACACACACACACAGACCGTACAGGGGCTGACACTGAGACACACACACACACACACAGACCGTACAGGCGCTGACACTGAGACACACACACACACACAGACCGTACAGGAGCTGACACTGAGACACACACAGACCGTACAGGAGCTGACACTGAGACACACACACAGACCGTACAGGAGCTGACACTGAGACACACACACACAGACCGGACAGGAGCTGACACTGAGACACACACACACACACACACAGACAGACTGTACAGGAGCTGACACTGAGACACACACACACACACACACACACACAGACCGTACAGGAGCTGACACTGAGACACACACACACACACACAGACCGTACAGGAGCTGACACTGAGACACACACACACACCGTACAGGAGCTGACACTGAGACACACACACACACAGACACACACACACACAGACCGTACAGGGGCTGACACTGAGACACACACACACACACACACACCGTACAGGAGCTGATACTGAGACACACACACACAGATACACACACACACAGACCGTACAGGCGCTGACACTCAGACACACACAGACACATACACACACACACAGACTGTACAGGAGCTGACACTCAGACACACACACACACAAACACACACAGACCGTACAGGAGCTGACACTGAGACACACACACACACACACACAGACCGTACAGGAGCTGACACTGACACACACACACAGACCGTACAGGAGCTGACACTGAGACACACACACACAGACCGTACAGGAGCTGACACTGAGACACACACACACACACACAGACCGTACAGGAGCTGACACTGAGACACACACACAGACACAGACCGTACAGGAGCTGACACTGAGACGCACACACACACACAGACCGTACAGGAGCTGACACTGAGACACACACACACACACACACACACACACACACACAGACCATACAGGAGCTGACACTGAGACACACACACACACACAGACCGTACAGGAGTTGACACTGAGACACACACACACACAGACACACAGACCGTACAGGAGCTGACACTGAGACACACACACACACAGACACAGACCGTACAGGGGCTGACACTGACAGACACACACACACACACACAGACCGTACAGGGGCTGACACTGAGACACACACACACAGACCGTACAGGGGCTGACACTGAGACACACACAGACCGTACAGGGGCTGACACTGAGACACACACACATACACAGACCGTACAGGGGCTGACACTGAGACACACACACACACACACACAGACCGTACAAGAGCTGACACTGAGACACACACAAACACACACACACACACACACACACACAGACCGTACAGGGGCTGACACTGAGACACACACACGCACACACACAGACTGTACAGGGGCTGACACTGAGACACACACACACACACACACACACAGACTGTACAGGGGCTGACACTGAGACACACACACACACACAGACCGTACAGCAGCTGACACTGAGACACACACACACAGACCGTACAGGAGCTGACACTGAGACACACACACACACACACACACCGTACAGGAGCTGACACTGAGACACACACACACACACACACACACACAGACCGTACAGCAGCTGACACTGAGACACACACACACACAGACCGTACAGCAGCTGACACTGAGACACACACACACAGACCGTACAGGAGCTGACACTGAGACACACACACACACACACCGTACAGGAGCTGACACTGAGACACACACACACACACACACACACACACACAGACCGTACAGGAGCTGACACTGAGACACACACACACAGACCGTACAGGAGCTGACACAGACACACACACACACACACACACCGTACAGGGGCTGACACTGAGACACACACACACACAGACCGTACAGGAGCTGACACTGCGACACACACAGACACGCACACACACAGACCGTACAGGGGCTGACACTGAGACACACACACGCACACACACAGACCGTACAGGAGCTGACACTGAGACACACACACACAGACCGTACAGGAGCTGACACTGCGACACACACAGACATGCACACACACAGACCGTACAGGGGCTGACACTGAGACACACACACGCACACACACAGACCGTACAGGGGCTGACACTGAGAGACACACACACACACAGACCGTACAGGGGCTGACACTGAGACACACACACACACAGACCGTACAGGAGCTGACACTGAGACACACGCACACACACACACACACACACAGACCGTACAGGAGCTGACACTGAGACACACACACACACCGTACAGGAGCTGACACTGAGACACACACACACACACACACAGACCGTACAGGAGCTGACAGTGAAGAGATAGATTGATGGTGAGGGGCTGCGTCAGTTTACTGATGTGTTTTGAGCTGTAGATGCTGTTTAATCGACTCCCGTCACAGTGTTTGTGATTGTGTCTGAGTGCTGATCTATGCTGGCAGTCTGTGGTGTAACTGTTCTCTGCGGTTTCACCTGTGATTCACCATGTGCTGTGCGATATTGATGCTGTGACAGAGAGGGTGAGGGTGCCGGAGAGGGTGAGGGAGAGAGGGTGAGGGCGCCGGAGAGGGTGAGGGCGCCGGAGAGGGTGAGAGAGAGGGTGTGAGGGCGCCGGAGAGGGTGAGGGCGCCGGAGAGGGTGAGAGAGAGGGTGTGAGGGCGCCGGAGAGGGTGAGAGAGAGTGAGAGAGAGAGGGTGAGGGCGCCGGTGAGAGGGTGAGGGCGCCGGAGAGGGTGAGAGAGAGGGTGTGAGGGCGCCGGAGAGGGTGAGGGCGCCGGAGAGGGTGAGAGAGAGGGTGAGGGCGCCGGAGATGGTGAGGGCGCCGGAGAGGGTGTGAGGGCGCCGGAGAGGGTGAGAGAGAGAGGGTGAGGGCGCCGGAGAGGGTGAGAGAGAGTGAGAGGGTGAGGGCGCCGGTGAGAGGGTGAGGGCGCCGGAGAGGGTGAGAGAGAGAGGGTGAGGGCGCCGGAGAGGGTGAGGCTGCTATGAACCTCGCCCGCTGACTGCTGCAGTATGAACCAGCTCGTATCGAGCTGTGGCCGGTGGAGTTTCGGATTGCCGGCGTGTCAGTATCTGGCTCGGAGCGGTTGCTGCAGGCGGGTTTGGGGTGTTTAATACGGAAAAACGTGGCCCCCGTCAGTGGGAGTGGCCATGCGAAAGCAGAACGCTCCGTCACATAGACTCACACCTCACCGCACACTTCCTCTCTCCGAAACACATCACCGACAGAAGCAAAGTTTATTTTTGAAGGCGCACTGGTAACCGTGAGGACAACAACCCCCACCCCCCTGTCCGCTCCCCCTCCCCCTGTTCACCGCCAGCTACTCCGCTCAAGGAAGGTTGAGGTGAGTCCAGTTTTTAATTTCTCTCTCCCCCTTCATCACAGTCTCACTGTCTACCATCATGTCTCTATCTCTCTCTTCATCGCTTGCTGACTTGGTATCTCACTTTTTCTGTGTATCTGATTCTGTGTCGCTCTCTCTCTCTGTCTCTGTCTCTCTCTGTCTTTCTGTCTCTCTGCCTCTCTCTCGCTCTGTCGCTCTCTCTGTGTCTCTCTCTCTGTCGCTGTCTCTCGCACTCTCTGTCTCTGTCGCTCTCTCTCTCTTTGTCTCTGTCTCTCTGTCGCTCTCTCTCTGTCGCTCTCTCTCTGTCGCTCTCTCTGGCTCTCTCTCTGTTGCTCTCTCTCTCTCTCTGTCTCTGTCTCTCGAACTCTCTCTGTCTGCGTCACTCTCTCTCTGTCTCTCTCTCTCTCTGTTGCTCTCTCTGTCTCTGTCTCTCGCACTCTCTCTGTCTCCGTCGCTCTCTGTGTCTCCCTCTCTCTCTCTGTCTCTCGCACTCTCTGTCTGTGTCGCTCTCTCTCTGTCTCTGTCTCTCTCTCTCTGTCTGTCTCTGTCTCTCTCTCTCTGTCTGTCTCTGTCTCTCTCTCTCTGTCTCTCTCTCTGTCTTTGTCGCTCTCTCTCTGTCTCTCTCTCTCTGTCTCTCTCTCTCTGTCTCTCTCTGTCTCTCTCTGTCTCTCTCTCTGTCTCTGTCTCTCTCTCTGTCTCTCTCTCTCTCTGTCTCTGTGTCTCTCTCTGTCTCTGTCTGTGTCTCTGTCTGTGTCTCTGTCTGTGTCTCTGTCTCTCTCTCTCTCTGTCTCTCTCTGTGTCTCTGTCTCTCTCTCTCTCTCTGTGTCTGTCTCTCTGTGTCTCTGTCTCTGTCTCTCTGTGTCTCTGTGTCTGTCTCTCTCTCTGTGTCTCTGTCTCTCTCTGTGTCTCTGTCTCTCTCTGTGTCTCTGTCTCTCTGTGTCTCTGTGTCTGTGTCTGTCTCTCTGTCTCTGTCTCTGTCTCTCTGTGTCTGTCTCTGTCTCTCTGTCTCTGTCTCTGTCTCTCTGTGTCTGTGTCTGTCTCTCTGTCTCTGTCTCTCTGTGTCTGTGTCTGTGTCTCTCTGTGTCTCTGTCTCTGTCTCTCTGCACTTTTGAGGAGCTCTCTTATTGGACGAATCATCTTTTGAAGCCTGAGACCGTCGTGGGGCCGACATTGTGAGCTCAGGCTGATACAGTGCAGAATGAGGCCATTCACTCCACAGTGCCTCTGCTGGCCCTTTGAGCGATCCAGTTAACCCCCCCCGCCCCCGCTCTTCCCCTGCTGTGAATTCTCTCCCCTGCAGTTTTTATCTGAACCACTCTTTTGAAAGTTGCGATTGAATCTGCTTCCGTTGCTCTTTCAGCAGCAGCGCCTTCCCCATCACAACAACGCTGATCAGTCCCGAGATAGCGTGTGATAGATCTCACCTTTACTCTGAACACTTTGTGATTGAAGCAGAAGTGAATCTTGTAACCCTGGCTTGTTTGAATCGTGTTTTACCTCCGCACGGGAAAGTAATCCACCGTCCGGATTTCCCCTCTTCCCAGTGAAGCGGGATCAGCTTTAGGATTCGTTCGGACGTCGGGCCTGGACTCGGTCCTTGGCGGCTGCCAGATGCCACTTTCGTTGCGTTGTTGAGAGGCCACAGCCACTGCGCTCAGTGTGAGGAGTGGGGAACCGCAGGGTTGCAATTGTTGCAGCCAGGGTCAGGATTGTGTTGACGGTCGGGCACAGAATGGCCTCACAGGGATGGAGAAGAGAGAAGGGAACAGCCACCGAGTACGATACACAACTGAAAGGTTAGCCAAGTGTGAGTGTGTGTACATACGTGTCAGTGTCTGTACATACATGCCAATGTGTGTAGATACGTGTCAGTGTGTAGATACGTGTCAGTGTGTACATACGTGACAGTGTACATACATGTCTGTGTACATATGTGTCAGTGTGTACATGTGCCAGTGTGTGTAGATACGTGTCAGTGTGTAGATACGTGTCTGTGTATATACATGTCAGTGTGTGAATACATGTCAGTTTGTGTGAATGTCAGTGTGTACATACGTGACATTGTGTGTACATACGTGTCTGTGTACATACATGTCTGTGTACATGTGTCAGTGTGTACATATATGGCAGTGTGTATATATAAGTGTCGGTGTACATGTCAGTGTGTGTACATATGTGTCAGTGTGTACATGTGTCAGTGCGTGTACATACATGAGTGTCAGTGCGTGTACATACATGAGTGTATGTGTCAGTGTGAGAGTGTGTACATGTCAGTGTATGTCTACATATGTCAGTGTATGTCTACATGTGTCAGTGTGCGTGTGTACATGTCTGTGTGTACATACATGTCAGTGTGTCTGTACATACATGCCAGTATTCATGTGTCACTCTGTACATGTGTCACACTGTCTGTACATACGTGTCACTGTCTGTACATATGTGTCTGTACACGTCACTGTGTCTGTACATACATGTCACTGTCTGTACATGCGTGTCAGTGTGTGTACATACGTGTCAGTGCGTGTTCATACATGTGTGCGTACATATGTGTCAGTGTGTGTGTCCATGTGTCTGTGTGTACATGTGTCTGTGTACATGTGTCAGTGTACATCTGTCTGTGTGTACATATGTGTCACTGTCTGTATGTATGTCACTGTCTGTACATATGTGTCACTGTGTCTGTACATGCATGTCACTGTCTACATGCGTGTCAGTGTGTGTGTACATGCGTGTCAGTGTGTGTACATACGTGTCAGTGTGTTCATACATGTGTGTGTACATATGTCAGTGTCTGTGTCCATGTGTCTGTGTCCATGTGTCAGTGTCCATGTGTCAGTGTCCATGTGTCAGTGTCCATGTGTCAGTGTCCATGTGTCAGTGTCCATGTGTCAGTGTCCATGTGTCAGTGTACATATGTGTCAGTGTGTGTGTACATGTGTCAGTGTGTGTGTACATACGTGTCAGTGTGTGTACATACGTGTCAGTGTGTGAGTGTGTGTACATGTGTGTCAGTGTGTGAGTGTGTGTACATGTGTGTCAGTGTGTGAGTGTGTGTACATGTGTGTCAGTTTGTGTGCGTGTACATGTGTGTCAGTTTGTGTGCGTGTACATGTGTCAGTTTGTGTGTACATACGTGTCAGTGTGTGATGTGTATATATATATGTCAATGTGTGTGTATATATGCATCAGTCTGTGTATACACGTGTGTGTGTGTGAGTGTGTGAGTGTGTGTGTCTGTGATCCTAACTGTTTCCGGGTCTCTGTCGTCTGACCTTCCTCATTTTCACCTTTCCCAATCGCCCAATGACTAGTCGAACCCAATAATGGAGCCATCTCACTGTTAGTTCTGATTAAGCCATTTGTACCATGCTGTACACCCTCGGCTCTTCCCCTGGTGTCCCTGCACCGTGGCGCCCTCCCCCTGGTGTCCCTGCACCGTGGCGCCCTCCCCCTGGTGTCCCTGCACCGTGGCGCCCTCCCCCTGGTGTCCCTGCACCGTGGGACCCTCCCCTTGGTGTCCCTGCACCGTGGGACCCTCCCCCTGGTGTCCCTGCACCGTGGGACCCTCCCCCTGGTGTCCCTGCACCGTGGGACCCTCCCCCTGGTGTCCCTGCACCGTGGGACCCTCCCCCTGGTGTCCCTGCACCGTGGGACCCTCCCCCTGGTGTCCCTGCACCGTGGGACCCTCCCCCTGGTGTCCCTGCACCGTGGGACCCTCCCCCTGGTGTCCCTGCACCGTGGGACCCTCCCCCTGGTGTCCCTGCACCGTGGGACCCTCCCCCTGGTGTCCCTGCACCGTGGGACCCTCCCCCTGGTGTCCCTGCACCGTGGGACCCTCCCCCTGGTGTCCCTGCACCGTGGGACCCTCCCCCTGGTGTCCCTGCACCGTGGGACCCTCCCCCTGGTGTCCCTGCACCGTGGGACCCTCCCCCTGGTGTCCCTGCACCGTGGGACCCTCCCCCTGGTGTCCCTGCACCGTGGGACCCTCCCCCTGGTGTCCCTGCACCGTGGGGCCCTTCCCCTGGTGTCCCTGCACCGTGGGACCCTCCCCCTGGTGTCCCTGCACCGTGGGACCATCCCCCTGGTGTCCCTGCACCGTGGGGCCCTCCCCCTGGTGTCCCTGCACCGTGGGGCCCTCCCCCTGGTGTCCCTGCACCGTGGGACCCTCCCCCTGGTGTCCCTGCACCGTGGGGCCCTCCCCCTGGTGTCCCTGCACCGTGGGACCCTCCCCCTGGTGTCCCTGCACCGTGGGGCCCTCCCCCTGGTGTCCCTGCACCGTGGGGCCCTCCCCCTGGTGTCCCTGCACCGTGGGGCCCTCCCCCTGGTGTCCCTGCACCGCGGGGCTTTGGATTGCTTGATTATCTGATTTGTTGCCATGGATACTGGAGTGAAATGGTCCACGACAATCTGTGTTTGATTCTGGAGACCGAGCCTGGTTGAATAGCGGGCGGCGTGTCCAGGAAGCCATTCTGGATAGTTTTACAAACTCCTGCCTGAATGAAAATGCCCGTTAGATTGGCCTGATTAATAAATAAATCAGGTGCGTGCATCCTGACATCACAGAGTCATACAGAACCCCGACCAGTACAGAAGGAGGCCATTCGGCCCATCAAAACTCTGAAAGAGCACCCTACACAGGCCCACTCCCTATCCCCATAACGCCGACTATCCCCATAACGCCAACTAACCAGGGAGGAAACCGGAGCACCCAGAGGAAACTCACTCAATCTCCCGAGGCCGGAATCGAACCCGGGTCCCTGGAGCTGTGAGGCAGCAGTGCTAACCCCCGTGCTGCACTGACAGGCCAGGCAGAGGCGGAGTGGGATTGTCACGGGACTGGCGACCCAGAGACCCAGAGCAAGACCTGGGGGGGGGGGGGCTCGCCAGAGCAGGTGGTGAAATTTGAATTCAATAAAGATCTGGAATTAAAACCCTTATGGTGACCATGGAACCATCGCCGATGTCGTAAAACCCCATCTGGTTCACCAGAGCACCTTCGGGGGATGGAACCTGCCGTCCTATCCCAGCCTGGCATCCATGTGAGTCCAGACCCACAGCAATGAGTATCAAAACTTCTGAAATGGAGACACGAGCTTGGGGATTAAATGTTGGCCTAGTCGGCACGTCCTGTATCGTCAACTTTGAAAAAACTGAAGCAAGAATCCACTGTTCAGAGTGTAAATTCACACAGGACTGCCGATCCTGGACCTGGGACAGAATCGCCGGCAGAACCCCTCCCTTCGACCCCCAGATCAATCGGCAACACTCGCCTCCAACTCACATGTGGCCACCCTGCTCCTCACCACCTCTTTGTACACATGAAGCATTATCACCAGGACAGACATCCAACCCACACACGCAGTGCACCCTCCCTATCTCAGTAACCTCCTCCAGCACCTACACCCTCCCTATTTCCGTAACCTCCTCCAGCCTCGACAACTCTCCCTATCTCCGTAACCTCCTCCAGCCTCGACAACTCTCCCTATCTCCGTAACCTCCTCCAGCCTCGACAACTCTCCCTATCTCCGTAACCTCCTCCAGCCTCGACAACTCTCCCAATCTCCGTAACTTCCTCCAGCCTCGACAACTCTCCCTATCTCCGTAACCTCCTCCAGCCTCGACAACACTCCCTATCTCCGTAACCTCCTCCAGCCTCGACAACTCTCCCAATCTCCGTAACCTCCTCCAGCCTCGACAACACTCCCTATCTCCGTAACTTCCTCCAGCCTCGACAACACTCCCTATCTCCGTAACTTCCTCCAGCCCCTACACCCCTCCCTATCTCCGTAACTTCCTCCAGCCTCGACAACACTCCCTATCTCCGTAACTTCCTCCAGCCTCGACAACTCTCCCTATCTCCGTAACCTCCTCCAGCCCCTACACCCTCCCTATCTCCGTAACCTCCTCCAGCCCCTACACCCTCCCTATCTCCGTAACCTCCTCCAGCACCTACACCCTCCCTATCTCCATAACCTCCTCCAGCCCCTACAACCCTCCCTATCTCTGTAACCTCCTCCAGCCCCTACACCCCTCACTATCTCTGTAACCTCCTCCAGCCCCTAAACCCCTCCCTATCTCTGTAACCTCCTCCAGCTCCTACACCCCTCCCTATCTCTGTAACCTCCTCCAGCCCCTACACCCCTCCCTATCTCTGTAACCTCCTCCAGCCCCTACACCCTCCCTATCTCTTTAACCTCCTCCAGCCCCTACACACCTCCCTATCTCTGTAACCTCCTCCAGCCCCTACAGCCCTCACTATCTCTGTAACCTCCTCCAGCCCCTACACCCCTCACTATCTCTGTAACCTCCTCCAGCCCCTACACACCTCCCTATCTCTGTAACCTCCTCCAGCCCCTACACCCCTCACTATCTCTGTAACCTCCTCCAGCCCCTACACCCCTCCCTATCTCTGTAACCTCCTCCAGCCCCTACACCCCTCCCTATCTCCGTAACCTCCTCCAGCCCCTACACCCCTCCCTATCTCTGTAACCTCCTCCAGCCCCTACACCCCTCACTATCTCTGTAACCTCCTCCAGCCCCTACACCCCTCCCTATCTCTGTAACCTCCTCCAGCCCCTACACCCCTCCCTATCTCCGTAACCTCCTCCAGCCTCAACAACCCTCCCTATCTCTGTAACCTCCTCCAGCCCCTACACCCCTCCCTATCTCTAACCTCCTCCAGCCCCTACACCCCTCCCTATCTCTAACCTCCTCCAGCCCCTACACCCCTCCCTATCTCTAGCCTCCTCCAGTCCCTGCAACCCTCCGGGATCTCTCCGCTCCTCCAATTCCGGCCTCTCGCGTATCCCCCATTCCCATCGCTCCACCATTGGCGGCCGTGCCTTCAGCTGCCTGGGGGGCCCTGAGCTCCGGAATTCCCTCCCTCGATCTCTCTGCCCCTTCCGTCGCCCTTAAATCCGACTCCTCTGCCCGGCTCTAATATCCGAGGTCGGATTAACTCTTTGGGACAATGTTGCGTTTTGCTAACAGTCCGATCTTGTTGCGATTGCCACAGAGATCCGAGGCCAGTTAACGGACCAGATGAAATGCCTGGACACACAGGTAGAATTCCGAAGTCAGTGTCTGCAGGATCTCTCCGAGTTCTTCCGCAGAAAGGCTGAGATCGAACTTGAATATTCCCGAGGGCTGGACAAACTCACTGACCGTTTCTCATCGAAGATTCGCAATTCCAAAGACCACCAAGGATTCAGGTGAGTGATATTAATCTCCCTCTACACTGTCCCCATCAAACACTCCCCGGACAGATACAGCACGGGGTTAGATACAGAGTAAAGCTCCCTCTACACTGTCCCCATCAAACACTCCCGGGACAGGTACAGCACGGGGTTAGATACAGAGTAAAGCTCCCTCTACACTGTCCCCCTCAAACACTCCCAGGACAGGTACAGCACGGGGTTAGATACAGAGTAAAGCTCCCTCTACACTGTCCCCATCAAACACTCCCAGGACAGGTACAGCACGGGGTTAGATACAGAGTAAAGCTCCCTCTACACTGTCCCCATCAAACACTACCAGGACAGGGACAGCACGGGGTTAGATACAGAGTAAAGCTCCCTCTACACTGTCCCCATCAAACACTCCCAGGACAGGTACAGCACGGGGTTAGATACAGAGTAAAGCTCCCTCTACACTGTCCCCATCAAACACTCCCAGGACAGGTACAGCACGGGGTTAGATACAGAGTAAAGCTCCCTCTACACTGTCCACATCAAACACTCCCAGGACAGGTACACCACGGGGTTAGATACAGAGTAAAGCTCCCTCTGCACTGTCCCCATCAAACACTCCCAGGACAGGTACAGCACGGGGTTAGATACAGAGTAAAGCTCCCTCTACACTGTCCCCATCAAACACTCCCAGGACAGGTACAGCACGGGGTTAGATACAGAGTAAAGCTCCCTCTACACTGTCCCCATCAAACATTCCCAGGACAGGTACAGCACGGGGTTAGATACAGAGTAAAGCTCCCTCTACACTGTCCCCATCAAACACTCCCAGGACAGGTACAGCACGGGGTTAGATACAGAGTAAAGCTCCCTCTACACTGTCCCCATCAAACACTCCCAGGACAGGTACAGCACAGGGTTGATACAGAGTAAAGTTCCCTGTACACTGTCCCCATCAAACACTCCCAGGACAGGTACAGCACGGGGTTAGATACAGAGTAAAGCTCCCTCTGCACTGTCCCCATCAAACACTCCCAGGACAGGTACAGCACGGGGTTAGATACAGAGTAAAGCTCCCTCTACACTGTCCCCATCAAACACTCCCAGGACAGGTACAGCACGGGGTTAGATACAGAGTAAAGCTCCCTCTACACTGTCCCCATCAAACACTCCCAGGACAGGTACAGCACGGGGTTAGATACAGAGTAAAGCTCCCTCTACACTGTCCCCATCAAACACTCCCAGGACAGGTACAGCACGGGGTTAGATACAGAGTAAAGCTCCCTCTACACTGTCCCCATCAAACACTCCCAGGACAGGTACAGCACGGGGTTAGATACAGAGTAAAGCTCCCTCTACACTGTCCCCATCAAACACTCCCAGGACAGGTACAGCACGGGGTTAGATACAGAGTAAAGCTCCCTCTACACTGTCCCCATCAAACACTCCCAGGACAGGTACAGCACGGGGTTAGATACAGAGTAAAGCTCCCTCTACACTGTCCCCATCAAACACTCCCAGGACAGGTACAGCACGGGGTTAGATACAGAGTAAAGCGCCCTCTACACTGTCCCCATCAAACACTCCCAGGACAGGCACAGCACGGGGTTAGATACAGAGTAAAGTTCCCTCTACACTGTCCCCATCAAACACTCCCAGGACAGGTACAGCACGGGGTTAGATACAGAGTAAAGCTCCCTCTACACTGTCCCCATCAAACACTCCCAGGACAGGTACAGCACGGGGTTAGATACAGAGTAAAGCTCCCTCTGCACTGTCCCCATCAAACACTCGCAGGACAGGTACAGCACGGGGTTAGATACAGAGTAAAGCTCCCTCTACACTGTCCCCATCAAACACTCCCAGGACAGGTACAGCACGGGGTTAGATACAGAGTAAAGCTCCCTCTGCACTGTCCCCATCAAACACTCCCAGGACAGGTACAGCACGGGGTTAGATACACAGTAAAGCTCCCTCTACACAGTCCCCATCAAACACTCCCAGGACAGGTAAAGCACGGGGTTAGATACAGAGTAAAGCTCCCTCTACACTGTCCCCATCAAACACTCCCAGGACAGGTACAACACGGGGTTAGATACAGATTAAAGCTCCCTCTACACTGTCCCCATCAAACACTCCCACGACAGGTACAGCACGGGGTTAGATACAGAGTAAAGCTCCCTCTACACTGTCCCCATCAAACACTCCCACGACAGGTACAGCACGGGGTTAGATACAGAGTAAAGCTCCCTCTACACTGTCCCCATCAAACACTCCCAGGACAGGTACAGCACGGGGTTAGATACAGAGTAAAGCTCCCTCTACACTGTCCCCATCAAACACTCCCAGGACAGGTACAGCACGGGGTTAGATACAGAGTAAAGCGCCCTCTACACTGTCCCCATCAAACACTCCCACGACAGGTACAGCACGGGGTTAGATACAGAGTAAAGCTCCCTCTACACTGTCCCCATCAAACACTCCCAGGACAGGTACAGCACGGGGTTAGATACAGAGTAAAGCTCCCTCTACACTGTCCCCATCAAACACTCCCAGGACAGGTACAGCACGGGGTTAGATACAGAGTAAAGCTCCCTCTACACTGTCCCCATCAAACACTCCCAGGACAGGAACAGCACGGGGTTAGATACAGAGTAAAGCTCGCTCTACACTGTCCCCATCAAACACTCCCAGGACAGGTACAGCACGGGGTTAGATACAGAGTAAAGCTCCATCTACACTGTCCCCATCAAACACTCCCAGGACAGGTACAGCACGGGGTTAGATACAGAGTAAAGCTCCCTCTACACTGTCCCCATCAAACACTCCCAGGACAGGTACAGCACAGGGTTAGATACAGAGTAAAGCTCCCTCTACACTGTCCCCATCAAACACTCCCAGGACAGGTACAGCACGGGATTAGATACAGAGTAAAGCTCCCTCTACACTGTCCCCATCAAACACTCCCAGGACAGGTACAGCACTGGGTGAGATACAGAGTAAAGCTCCCTCTACACTGTCCCCATCAAACACTCCCAGGACAGGTGCAGCCCAGGGTTAGATACAGAGTAAAGCTCCCTCTACACTGTCCACATCAAACACTCCCAGGGCAGGTACAGCACGGGGTTAGATACAGAGTAAAGCCCCCTCTACCCTGTCCCCATCAAACACTCCCAGGACAGGTACAGCACGGGGTTAGATACAGAGTAAAGCTCCCTCTACACTGTCCCCATCAAACACTCCCAGGACAGGTACAGCACGGGGTTAGATACAGAGTAAAGCTCCCTCTACACTGTCCCCATCAAACACTCCCAGGACAGGTACAGCACGGGGTTAGATACAGAGTAAAGCTCCCTCTACACTGTCCACATCAAACACTCCCAGGGCAGGTACAGCACGGGGTTAGATACAGAGTGAAGCTCCCTCTACACTGTCCCCATCAAACACTCCCAGGACAGGTACAGCACAGGGTTAGATACAGAGTAAAGCTCCCTCTACACTGTCCACATCAAACACTCCCAGGGCAGGTACAGCACGGGGTTAGATACAGAGTAAAGCCCCCTCTACCCTGTCCCCATCAAACACTCCCAGGACAGGTACAGCACGGGGTTAGATACAGAGTAAAGCTCCCTCTACACTGTCCCCATCAAACACTCCCAGGACAGGTACAGCACGGGGTTAGATACAGAGTAAAGCTCCCTCTACACTGTCCCCATCAAACACTCCCAGGGCAGGTACAGCACGGGGTTAGATACAGAGTAAAGCCCCCTCTACCCTGTCCCCATCAAACACTCCCAGGACAGGTACAGCACGGGGTTAGATACAGAGTAAAGCTCCCTCTACACTGTCCCCATCAAACACTCCCAGGACAGGTACAGCACGGGGTTAGATACAGAGTAAAGCTCCCTCTACACTGTCCCCATCAAACACTCCCAGGACAGGTACAGCACGGGGTTAGATACAGAGTGAAGCTCCCTCTACACTGTCCCCATCAAACACTCCCAGGACAGGTACAGCACAGGGTTAGATACAGAGTAAAGCTCCCTCTACACTGTCCACATCAAACACTCCCAGGGCAGGTACAGCACGGGGTTAGATACAGAGTAAAGCCCCCTCTACCCTGTCCCCATCAAACACTCCCAGGACAGGTACAGCACGGGGTTAGATACAGAGTAAAGCTCCCTCTACACTGTCCCCATCAAACACTCCCAGGACAGGTACAGCACGGGGTTAGATACAGAGTAAAGCTCCCTCTACACTGTCCCCATCAAACACTCCCAGGGCAGGTACAGCACGGGGTTAGATACAGAGTAAAGCCCCCTCTACCCTGTCCCCATCAAACACTCCCAGGACAGGTACAGCACGGGGTTAGATACAGAGTAAAGCTCCCTCTACACTGTCCCCATCAAACACTCCCAGGACAGGTACAGCACGGGGTTAGATACAGAGTAAAGCTCCCTCTACACTGTCCCCATCAAACACTCCCAGGACAGGTACAGCACGGTGTTAGATACAGAGTAAAGCTCCCTCGACACTGTCCCCATCAAACACTCCCAGGACAGGTACAGCACGGGGTTAGATACAGAGTAAAGCTCCCTCTACACTGTCCCCATCAAACACTCCCAGGACAGGTACAGCACGGGGTTAGATACAGAGTAAAGCTCCCTCTACACTGTCCCCATCAAACACTCCCAGGACAGGTACAGCACGGTGTTAGATACAGAGTAAAGCTCCCTCGACACTGTCCCCATCAAACACTCCCAGGACAGGTACAGCACGGTGTTAGATACAGAGTAAAGCTCCCTCGACACTGTCCCCATCAAACACTGCCAGGACAGGTACAGCACGGGATTAGATACAGAGTAAAGCTCCCTCTACACTGTCCCCATCAAACACTCCCAGGACAGGTACAGCACTGGGTGAGATACAGAGTAAAGCTCCCTCTACACTGTCCCCATCAAACACTCCCAGGACAGGTGCAGCCCGGGGTTAGATACAGAGTAAAGCTCCCTCTACACTGTCCACATCAAACACTCCCAGGGCAGGTACAGCACGGGGTTAGATACAGAGTAAAGCCCCCTCTACCCTGTCCCCATCAAACACTCCCAGGACAGGTACAGCACGGGGTTAGATACAGAGTAAAGCTCCCTCTACACTGTCCCCATCAAACACTCCCAGGACAGGTACAGCACGGGGTTAGATACAGAGTAAAGCTCCCTCTACACTGTCCCCATCAAACACTCCCAGGACAGGTACAGCACGGGGTTAGATACAGAGTAAAGCTCCCTCTACACTGTCCACATCAAACACTCCCAGGGCAGGTACAGCACGGGGTTAGATACAGAGTGAAGCTCCCTCTACACTGTCCCCATCAAACACTCCCTGGACAGGTACAGCACAGGGTTAGATACAGAGTAAAGCTCCCTTTACACTGTCCACATCAAACACTCCCAGGGCAGGTACAGCACGGGGTTAGATACAGAGTAAAGCCCCCTCTACCCTGTCCCCATCAAACACTCCCAGGACAGGTACAGCACGGGGTTAGATACAGAGTAAAGCTCCCTCTACACTGTCCCCATCAAACACTCCCAGGACAGGTACAGCACGGGGTTAGATACAGAGTAAAGCTCCCTCTACACTGTCCCCATCAAACACTCCCAGGGCAGGTACAGCATGGGGTTAGATACAGAGTAAAGCCCCCTCTACCCTGTCCCCATCAAACACTCCCAGGACAGGTACAGCACGGGGTTAGATACAGAGTAAAGCTCCCTCTACACTGTCCCCATCAAACACTCCCAGGACAGGTACAGCACGGGGTTAGATACAGAGTAAAGCTCCCTCTACACTGTCCCCATCAAACACTCCCAGGACAGGTACAGCACGGGGTTAGATACAGAGTGAAGCTCCCTCTACACTGTCCCCATCAAACACTCCCAGGACAGGTACAGCACAGGGTTAGATACAGAGTAAAGCTCCCTCTACACTGTCCACATCAAACACTCCCAGGGCAGGTACAGCACGGGGTTAGATACAGAGTAAAGCCCCCTCTACCCTGTCCGCATCAAACACTCCCAGGACAGGTACAGCACGGGGTTAGATACAGAGTAAAGCTCCCTCTACACTGTCCCCATCAAACACTCCCAGGACAGGTACAGCACGGGGTTAGATACAGAGTAAAGCTCCCTCTACACTGTCCCCATCAAACACTCCCAGGACAGGTACAGCACGGGGTTAGATACACAGTAAAGCTCCCTCTAAACTGTCCACATCAAACACTCCCAGGGCAGGTACAGCACGGGGTTAGATACAGAGTGAAGCTCCCTCTACACTGTCCCCATCAAACACTCCCAGGACAGGTACAGCACGGGGTTCGATACAGAGTAAAGCTCCCTCTACACTGTCCCCATCAAACACTCCCAGGACAGGTACAGCACAGGGTTAGATACAGAGTAAAGCTCCCTCTACACTGTCCACATCAAACACTCCCAGGGCAGGTACAGCACGGGGTTAGATACAGAGTAAAGCCCCCTCTACCCTGTCCCCATCAAACACTCCCAGGACAGGTACAGCACGGGGTTAGATACAGAGTAAAGCTCCCTCTACACTGTCCCCATCAAACACTCCCAGGACAGGTACAGCACGGGGTTAGATACAGAGTAAAGCTCCCTCTACACTGTCCCCATCAAACACTCCCAGGGCAGGTACAGCACGGGGTTAGATACAGAGTAAAGCCCCCTCTACCCTGTCCCCATCAAACACTCCCAGGACAGGTACAGCACGGGGTTAGATACAGAGTAAAGCTCCCTCTACACTATCCCCATCAAACACTCCCAGGACAGGTACAGCACGGGGTTAGATACAGAGTAAAGCTCCCTCTACACTGTCCCCATCAAACACTCCCAGGACAGGTACAGCACGGGGTTAGATACAGAGTAAAGCCCCCTCTACACTGTCCCCATCAAACACTCACAGGACAGGTACAGCACGGGGTTAGATACAGAGTAAAGCTCCCTCTACACTGTGCACATCAAACACTCCCAGGACAGGTACAGCACGAGGTTAGATACAGAGTAAAGCCCCCTCTACCCTGTCCCCATCAAACACTCCCAGGACAGATACAGCACGGGGTTAAGTCTGAGCCGTGACATAAATTATACTGATGACCGGTTGTTGGGACTTTGTTGAAAGGCTGCCAGTGGTGAATGACCATCCCTGGGAGCACTTTATTAAATTAAATCGAATTGATTTTCTGTGCAATGCTGGACGATTCTCTGTAAAAATTAAATCTTAATTTCACAGACTGTGTTTGTGACCGTTTCCTCTGGGTGGAACTCACTATCCGCCCCCTAACAGCGCAACCTCGCTGCGCATTTCGAGTTGGCGAAGGGTGCGCTAAACGGGAAGTGCCGCCCCCGCCGTGGCGGGGAGGGTTCGGGGGGGGGGGGTGCGGTGCGGTGCGAGTGCCGTATGATTCAGCCACCGAGGTTTTAATTTAATAATCTTTACTAGTGTCACAAGTAGGTTTACATTAACACTGCGATGAAGTTACTGTGAAAAGCCCCTAGTCACCACACTCCGGCGCCTGTTCGGGTACACAGAGGGAGAATTCAGAATGTCCAATTCACCTAACAGCACGTCTTTCGGGACTTGTGGGAGGAAACCGGAGCACCCGGAGGAAACCCACAGACACGGGGAGAACATGCAGACTCCGCACAGACAGTGACCCAGCGGGGAATCGATCCTGGGACCCTGGAGCTGTGAAGCAACCGGGCTAACCACTGTGCTACCGTGCTATAGCGCCGGAAGAGGCCATTTGGGCCTTCGTCTCTGTGCTGGCCCTCAATCACCAACACGCTCTAATCCCGTTTAACAGCCTTGTGCACTGTGGCGATTGAAACGCTTCTTAAATGCGGGTTCCCGCCTCTCCCACCCTCTCAGGCAGCGAGTTCCAGACTCCCAGCAGCCTCTGGGTTCCAATCCCGCCTGAACCTCCTGCTCCCCCCTTACTGTCTTTACAAATATTGTTGAGGACATTTTCCATTCGACAATATACACAACACTCACTCAACTCTCCACCATTGTTATCAGAAACAAACAACCCACCGACCCACCCCCTATTTTGCACAAATCGTCCCACCCCAATCACTCCCCCCCCCCCCCCCCCCCCCCCCGGCTTGCTGACAATCACCAATTCTTAAAGGAGATAAGCAGACCCCCCCCCGAATAGAACCCCTCCTCTGACCCCCAAATGCAAAACCTCCGATAAGACCCCCCCCCCCCCAAGTCGTCGCCGTGGCGACTCCGCTGCCCCCACCCCAGCAGCTATCGGGCTATGGGGGAGGCAAAGGCTGTTTCCCTCCTGCGTCTCCGGCTCCTCCGACATCCCCAATATCGCCACCCACCGGCACAGCGCCACCTTTACCCCCAAAATCCCTGACACAGGAAACATCGGAGATCGACGTGGGCAATTTAGCCCCCCGAGCCTGCTCTGCCTCGCTGGTCTCAAATCCTCCGCCCTGCCTGTTCGATATTCACCGTCCAGTGGTAATCACCCCTATCTCTCTGCAAAACGCACTCCGAACCCATACACGGGTCCGAGCCAGCTTGCTCATCTTCACCAGAAAAAGATTTGAGGTAAATAGATTTGGAGACTCTGGGATATAAGTCGGAATTTTGGAAGGATCATCATTTTCACCGTTTGAACCTTGCCCGCTTACGATAACAGGACACCAGCCGAACTTTTCAAATCCCAGCCATCAGCTACCCGTGTCCCCAAATATCTACCGCACCTGGCCAGCCGAAATGGCAATGTGCCCAGATAGGTGCCCCCTGTCCCTGAGTGTTCACCGGGATAGGTGCCCCCTGTCCCACAGCGTTCACTGGGATAGGTGCCCCCTGTCCCACAGCATTCACCGGGATAGGTGCCCCCTGTCCCTGAGTGTTCACCGGGATAGGTGCCCCCTGTCCCACAGCGTTCACCGGGATAGGTGCCCCCTGTCCCTGAGTGTTTACTGGGATAGGTGCTCCCTGTCCCTGAGTGTTCACTGGGATAGGTGCTCCCTGTCGCTGAGTGTTCACCGGGATAGGTGCCCCCTGTCCCTGAGTGTTCACTGGGATAGGTGCTCCCTGTCGCTGAGTGTTCACCGGGATAGGTGCCCCCTGTCCCACAGCGTTCACCGGGATAGGTGCCCCCTGTCCCTGAGTGTTCACCGGGATAGGTGCCCCTGTCCCTGAGTGTTCACTGGGATAGGTGCTCCCTGTCGCTGAGTGTTCACCGGGATAGGTGCCCCCTGTCCCTGAGTGTTCACTGGGATAGGTGCTCCCTGTCGCTGAGTGTTCACCGGGATAGGTGCCCCCAGTCCCTGAGTGTTCACCGGGATAGATGCCCCCTGTCCCACAGTGTTCACCGGGATAGGTGCCCCCTGTCCCACAGCGTTCACCGGGATAGATGCCCCCTGTCCCACAGTGTTCACCGGGATAGGTGCCCCCTGTCCCTGAGTGTTCACCGGGATAGGTGCCCCCTGTCCCTGAGTGTTCACCGGGATAGGTGCCCCCTGTCCCTGAGTGTTCACCGGGATAGGTGCTCCCTGTCCCACAGCGTTCACCGGGATAGGTGCCCCCTGTCCCACAGCGTTCACCGGGATAGGTGCTCCCTGTCCCACTGCGTCCACCGGGATAGGTGCCCCCTGTCCCTGAGTGTTCACCGGGATAGGTGCCCCCTGTCCCACAGCGTTCACTGGGATAGGTGCCCCCTGTCCCTGAGCGATCACCGGGATAGGTGCCCCTTGTCGCTGAGTGTTCACCGGGATAGGTGCCCCCTGTCGCTGAGTGTTCACCGGGATAGGTGCCCCCTGTCGCTGAGTATTCACCGGGATAGGTGCCCCCTGTCACTGAGTGTTCGCCGGGATAGGTGCTCCCTGTCCCTGAGTGTTCACCGGGATAGGTGCCCCCTGTCCCTGAGTGTTCACCGGGATAGGTGCCCCCTGTCCCACTGCGTTCACCGGGATAGGTGCCCCCTGTCCCTGAGTGTTCACCGGGATAGGTGCTCCCTGTCCCTGAGTGTTCACCGGGATAGGTGCTCCCTGTCCCTGAGTGTTCACCGGGATAGGTGCCCCCTGTCCCTGAGCGTTCACCGGGATAGGTGCCCCCTGTCCCTGAGTGTTCACCGGGATAGGTGCCCCCTGTCCCTGAGTGTTCACCGGGATAGGTGCCCCCTGTCGCTGAGTGTTCACCAGGATAGGTGCCCCCTGTCCCACTGCGTTCACTGGGATAGGTGCCCCCTGTCCCTGCGTGTTCACCGGGATAGGTGCTCCCTGTCCCTGAGTGTTCACCGGGATAGGTGCCTCCTGTCCCACTGCGTTCACCGGGATAGGTGCCCCCTGTCCTACTGCGTCCACCGGGATAGGTGCCCCCTGTCGCTGAGTGTTCACCAGGATAGGTGCCCCCTGTCCCACTGCGTTCACTGGGATAGGTGCCCCCTGTCCCTGAGTGTTCACCGGGATAGGTGTTCCCTGTCCCTGAGTGTTCACCGGGATAGGTGCCCCCTGTCCCTGAGTGTTCACCGGGATAGGTGTTCCCTGTCCCTGAGTGTTCACCGGGATAGGTGCTCCCTGTCCCGGAGCAATCACCGAGATAGGTGCCCCCTGTCCCTGAGTGTTCACCGGGATAGGTGCCCCCTGTCCCTGAGTGTTCACCGGGATAGGTGCCCCCTGTCCCTGAGTGTTCACCGGGATAGGTGCCCCCTGTCCCACTGCGTTCACCGGGATAGGTGCTCCCTGTCCCTGAGTGTTCACCGGGATAGGTGCCTCCTGTCCCACTGCGTTCACCGGGATAGGTGCCCCCTGTCCCACTGTGTCCACCGGGATAGGTGCCCCCTGTCCCTGAGTGTTCACCGGGATAGGTGCCCCCTGTCGCTGAGTGTTCACCGCGATAGGTGCCCCCTGTCGCTGAGTGTTCACCGGGATAGGTGCCCCCTGTCGCTGAGTGTTCACCGGGATAGGTGCCCCCTGTCCCTGAGTGTTCACCGGGATAGGTGCCCCCTGTCCCTGCGTGTTCACCGGGATAGGTGCTCCCTGTCCCTGAGTGTTCACCGGGATAGGTGCCCCCTGTCCCACTGCGTCCACCGGGATAGGTGCCCCCTGTCGCTGAGTGTTCACCAGGATAGGTGCCCCCTGTCCCACTGCGTTCACTGGGATAGGTGCCCCCTGTCCCTGAGTGTTCACCGGGATAGGTGTTCCCTGTCCCTGAGTATTCACCGGGATAGGTGCCCCCTGTCCCTGAGTGTTCACCGGGATAGTTGCCCCCTGTCCCTGAGTGTTCACCGGGATAGGTGCCCCCTGTCCCTGAGTGTTCACCGGGATAGGTGCCCCCTGTCCCACTGCGTTCACCGGGATAGGTGCCCCCTGTCCCACTGCGTCCACCGGGATAGGTGCCCCCTGTCCCTGAGTGTTCACCGGGATAGGTGCCCCCTGTCCCTGAGTGTTCACCGGGATAGGTGCCCCCTGTCCCACTGCGTTCACCGGGATAGGTGCCCCCTGTCCCACTGCGTCCACCGGGATAGGTGCCCGCTGTCACTGAGTGTTCACCGGGATAGGTGCCCCCTGTCGCTGAGTATTCACCGGGATAGGTGCCCCCTGTCCCTGAGTGTTCACCGGGATAGGTGCTCCCTGTCCCTGAGTGTTCACCGGGATAGGTGCCCCCTGTCCCTGAGTGTTCACCGGGATAGGTGCCCCCTGTCCCTGAGTGTTCACCGGGATAGGTGCCCCCTGTCCCTGAGTGTTCGCCGGGATAGGTGCTCCCTGTCCCTGAGTGTTCACCGGGATAGGTGCTCCCTGTCCCTGAGTGTTCACCGGGATAGGTGCCCCCTGTCGCTGAGTGTTCACCAGGATAGGTGCCCCCTGTCCCACTGCGTTCACCGGGATAGGTGCCCCCTGTCCCTGCGTGTTCACCGGGATAGGTGCTCCCTGTCCCTGAGTGTTCACCGGGATAGGTGCCTCCTGTCCCACTGGGTTCACCGGGATAGGTGCCCCCTGTCCCACTGCGTCCACCGGGATAGGTGCCCCCTGTCCCTGAGTGTTCACCGGGATAGGTGCCCCCTGTCGCTGAGTGTTCACCGGGATAGGTGTTCCCTGTCCCTGAGTGTTCACCGGGATAGGTGCCCCCTGTCCCTGAGTGTTCACCGGGATAGGTGCCCCCTGTCCCTGAGTGTTCACCGGGATAGGTGCCCCCTGTCCCTGAGTGTTCACCGGGATAGGTGCCCCCTGTCCCTGAGTGTTCACCGAGATAGGTGCCCCCTGTCCCTGAGTGTTCACCGGGATAGGTGCTCCCTGTCCCTGAGCGTTCACTGGGATAGGTGCCCCCTGTCCCTGAGTGTTCACCGGGATAGGTGTCCCCTGTCCCTGAGTGTTCACCGGGATAGGTGCTCCCAGTCCCTGAGCGATCACCGGGATAGGTGCTCCCTGTCCCTGAGTGTTCACCGGGATAGGTGCCCCCTGTCCCTGAGTGTTCACCGGGATAGGTGCCCCCTGTCGCTGAGTGTTCACCGGGATAGGTGCCCCCTGTCCCTGAGTGTTCACCGGGATAGGTGCCCCCTGTCCCTGAGTGTTCACCGGGATAGGTGCCCCCTGTCCCTGAGTGTTCACCGAGATAGGTGCCCCCTGTCCCTGAGTGTTCACCGGGATAGGTGCTCCCTGTCCCTGAGCGTTCACTGGGATAGGTGCCCCCTGTCCCTGAGTGTTCACCGGGATAGGTGCCCCCTGTCCCTGAGTGTTCACCGGGATAGGTGCCCCCTGTCCCACTTCGTTCACCGGGATAGGTGCTCCCTGTCCCTGAGCGATCACCGGGATAGGTGCCCCCTGTCCCTGAGTGTTCACCGGGATAGGTGCCCCCTGTCGCTGAGTGTTCACCGGGATAGCTGCCCCCTGTCCCTGAGTGTTCACCGGCATAGGTGCCCCCTGTCCCTGAGTGTTCACCGGGATAGGTGCCCCCTGTCCCTGAGTGTTCACCGGGATAGGTGCTCCCTGTCCCTGAGTGTTCACCGGGATAGGTGCCCCCTGTCCCACTGCGTTCACCGGGATAGGTGCCCCCTGTCCCACTGCGTCCACCGGGATAGGTGCCCCCTGTCCCTGAGTGTTCACCGGGATAGGTGCCCCCTGTCCCTGAGTGTTCACCGGGATAGGTGCCCCCTGTCCCTGAGTGTTCACCGGCATAGGTGCCCCCTGTCCCTGAGTGTTCACCGGGATAGGTGCCCCCTGTCCCTGAGTGTTCACCGGGATAGGTGCCCCCTGTCCCTGAGTGTTCACCGGGATAGGTGCCCCCTGTCCCACTGCGTTCACCGGGATAGGTGCCCCCTGTCCCACTGCGTCCACCGGGATAGGTGCCCCCTGTCCCTGAGTGTTCACCGGGATAGGTGCCCCCTGTCCCTGAGTGTTCACCGGGATAGGTGCCCCCTGTCCCACTGCGTTCACCGGGATAGGTGCCCCCTGTCCCACTTCGTCCACCGGGATAGGTGCCCCCTGTCACTGAGTGTTCACCGGGATAGGTGCCCCCTGTCCCACTTCGTCCACCGGGATAGGTGCCCCCTGTCACTGAGTGTTCACCGGGATAGGTGCCCCCTGTCGCTGAGTATTCACCGGGATAGGTGCCCCCTGTCACTGAGTGTTCACCGGGATAGGTGCTCCCTGTCCCTGAGTGTTCACCGGGATAGGTGCCCCTTGTCCCTGAGTGTTCACCGGGATAGGTGCCCCCTGTCCCTGAGTGTTCACCGGGATAGGTGCCCCCTGTCCCTGAGTGTTCACCGGGATAGGTGCTCCCTGTCCCTGAGTGTTCACCGGGATAGGTGCTCCCTGTCCCTGAGTGTTCACCGGGATAGGTGCCCCCTGTCGCTGAGTGTTCACCAGGATAGGTGCCCCCTGTCCCACTGCGTTCACCGGGATAGGTGCCCCCTGTCCCTGCGTGTTCACCGGGATAGGTGCTCCCTGTCCCTGAGTGTTCACCGGGATAGGTGCCTCCTGTCCCACTGCGTTCACCGGGATAGGTGCCCCCTGTCCCACTGCGTCCACCGGGATAGGTGCCCCCTGTCCCTGAGTGTTCACCGGGATAGGTGCCCCCTGTCGCTGAGTGTTCACCGGGATAGGTGTTCCCTGTCCCTGAGTGTTCACCGGGATAGGTGCCCCCTGTCCCTGAGTGTTCACCGGGATAGGTGCTCCCTGTCCCTGAGCGATCACCGGGATAGGTGCTCCCTGTCCCTGAGTGTTCACCGGGATAGGTGCCCCCTGTCCCTGAGTGTTCACCGGGATAGGTGCTCCCTGTCCCTGAGTGTTCACCGGGATAGGTGCCCCCTGTCCCTGAGTGTTCACCGGGATAGGTGCCCCCTGTCCCTGAGTGTTCACTGGGATAGGTGCCCCCTGTCCCTGAGTGTTCGCCGGGATAGGTGCTCCCTGTCCCTGAGTGTTCACCGGGATAGGTGCTCCCTGTCCCTGAGTGTTCACCGGGATAGGTGCCCCCTGTCGCTGAGTGTTCACCAGGATAGGTGCCCCCTGTCCCACTGCGTTCACCGGGATAGGTGCCCCCTGTCCCTGCGTGTTCACCGGGATAGGTGCTCCCTGTCCCTGAGTGTTCACCGGGATAGGTGCCTCCTGTCCCACTGGGTTCACCGGGATAGGTGCCCCCTGTCCCACTGCGTCCACCGGGATAGGTGCCCCCTGTCCCTGAGTGTTCACCGGGATAGGTGCCCCCTGTCGCTGAGTGTTCACCGGGATAGGTGTTCCCTGTCCCTGAGTGTTCACCGGGATAGGTGCCCCCTGTCCCTGAGTGTTCACCGGGATAGGTGCCCCCTGTCCCTGAGTGTTCACCGGGATAGGTGCCCCCTGTCCCTGAGTGTTCACCGGGATAGGTGCCCCCTGTCCCTGAGTGTTCACCGAGATAGGTGCCCCCTGTCCCTGAGTGTTCACCGGGATAGGTGCTCCCTGTCCCTGAGCGTTCACTGGGATAGGTGCCCCCTGTCCCTGAGTGTTCACCGGGATAGGTGTCCCCTGTCCCTGAGTGTTCACCGGGATAGGTGCTCCCAGTCCCTGAGCGATCACCGGGATAGGTGCTCCCTGTCCCTGAGTGTTCACCGGGATAGGTGCCCCCTGTCCCTGAGTGTTCACCGGGATAGGTGCCCCCTGTCGCTGAGTGTTCACCGGGATAGGTGCCCCCTGTCCCTGAGTGTTCACCGGGATAGGTGCCCCCTGTCCCTGAGTGTTCACCGGGATAGGTGCCCCCTGTCCCTGAGTGTTCACCGAGATAGGTGCCCCCTGTCCCTGAGTGTTCACCGGGATAGGTGCTCCCTGTCCCTGAGCGTTCACTGGGATAGGTGCCCCCTGTCCCTGAGTGTTCACCGGGATAGGTGCCCCCTGTCCCTGAGTGTTCACCGGGATAGGTGCCCCCTGTCCCACTTCGTTCACCGGGATAGGTGCTCCCTGTCCCTGAGCGATCACCGGGATAGGTGCCCCCTGTCCCTGAGTGTTCACCGGGATAGGTGCCCCCTGTCGCTGAGTGTTCACCGGGATAGCTGCCCCCTGTCCCTGAGTGTTCACCGGCATAGGTGCCCCCTGTCCCTGAGTGTTCACCGGGATAGGTGCCCCCTGTCCCTGAGTGTTCACCGGGATAGGTGCTCCCTGTCCCTGAGTGTTCACCGGGATAGGTGCCCCCTGTCCCACTGCATTCACCGGGATAGGTGCCCCCTGTCCCACTGCGTCCACCGGGATAGGTGCCCCCTGTCCCTGAGTGTTCACCGGGATAGGTGCCCCCTGTCCCTGAGTGTTCACCGGGATAGGTGCCCCCTGTCCCTGAGTGTTCACCGGCATAGGTGCCCCCTGTCCCTGAGTGTTCACCGGGATAGGTGCCCCCTGTCCCTGAGTGTTCACCGGGATAGGTGCCCCCTGTCCCTGAGTGTTCACCGGGATAGGTGCCCCCTGTCCCACTGCGTTCACCGGGATAGGTGCCCCCTGTCCCACTGCGTCCACCGGGATAGGTGCCCCCTGTCCCTGAGTGTTCACCGGGATAGGTGCCCCCTGTCCCTGAGTGTTCACCGGGATAGGTGCCCCCTGTCCCACTGCGTTCACCGGGATAGGTGCCCCCTGTCCCACTTCGTCCACCGGGATAGGTGCCCCCTGTCACTGAGTGTTCACCGGGATAGGTGCCCCCTGTCGCTGAGTATTCACCGGGATAGGTGCCCCCTGTCACTGAGTGTTCACCGGGATAGGTGCTCCCTGTCCCTGAGTGTTCACCGGGATAGGTGCCCCTTGTCCCTGAGTGTTCACCGGGATAGGTGCCCCCTGTCCCTGAGTGTTCACCGGGATAGGTGCCCCCTGTCCCTGAGTGTTCACCGGGATAGGTGCTCCCTGTCCCTGAGTGTTCACCGGGATAGGTGCTCCCTGTCCCTGAGTGTTCACCGGGATAGGTGCCCCCTGTCGCTGAGTGTTCACCAGGATAGGTGCCCCCTGTCCCACTGCGTTCACCGGGATAGGTGCCCCCTGTCCCTGCGTGTTCACCGGGATAGGTGCTCCCTGTCCCTGAGTGTTCACCGGGATAGGTGCCTCCTGTCCCACTGCGTTCACCGGGATAGGTGCCCCCTGTCCCACTGCGTCCACCGGGATAGGTGCCCCCTGTCCCTGAGTGTTCACCGGGATAGGTGCCCCCTGTCGCTGAGTGTTCACCGGGATAGGTGTTCCCTGTCCCTGAGTGTTCACCGGGATAGGTGCCCCCTGTCCCTGAGTGTTCACCGGGATAGGTGCTCCCTGTCCCTGAGCGATCACCGGGATAGGTGCTCCCTGTCCCTGAGTGTTCACCGGGATAGGTGCCCCCTGTCCCTGAGTGTTCACCGGGATAGGTGCCCCCTGTCGCTGAGTGTTCACCGGGATAGGTGCCCCCTGTCCCACTTCGTTCACCGGGATAGGTGCTCCCTGTCCCTGAGCGATCACCGGGATAGGTGCCCCCTGTCCCTGAGTGTTCACCGGGATAGGTGCCCCCTGTCGCTGAGTGTTCACCGGGATAGGTGCCCCCTGTCCCTGAGTGTTCACCGGCATAGGTGCCCCCTGTCCCTGAGTGTTCACCGGGATAGGTGCCCCCTGTCCCTGAGTGTTCACCGGGATAGGTGCTCCCTGTCCCTGAGTGTTCACCGGGATAGGTGCCCCCTGTCCCTGAGTGTTCACTGCGATAGGTGCCCCCTGTCCCACTGCGTTCACCGGGATAGGTGCCCCCTGTCCCTGAGTGTTCACCGGGATAGGTGCTCCCTGTCCCTGAGTGTTCACCGGGATAGGTGCCCCCTGTCCCTGAGTGTTCACCGGGATAGGTGCCCCCTGTCCCTGAGCAATCACCGGGATAGGTGCCCCCTGTCCCTGAGTGTTCACCGGGATAGGTGCCCCCTGTCGCTGAGTGTTCACCGGGATAGGTGCCCCCTGTCCCTGAGTGTTCACCGGGATAGGTGCCCCCTGTCCCACAGCGTTCACCGGGATAGGTGCTCCCTGTCCCTGAGTGTTCACTGGGATAGGTGCTCCCTGTCGCTGAGTGTTCACCGGGATAGGTGCCCCCGTCCCTGAGTGTTCACCGGGATAGGTGCTCCCTGTCGCTGAGTGTTCACCGGGATAGGTGCCCCCTGTCCCTGAGTGTTCACCGGGATAGATGCCCCCTGTCCCACAGTGTTCACCGGGATAGGTGCCCCCTGTCCCACAGCGTTCACCGGGATAGATGCCCCCTGTCCCACAGTGTTCACCGGGATAGGTGCCCCCTGTCCCTGAGTGTTCACCGGGATAGGTGCCCCCTGTCCCTGAGTGTTCACCGGGATAGGTGCCCCCTGTCCCTGAGTGTTCACCGGGATAGGTGCCCCCTGTCGCTGAGTGTTCACCGGGATAGGTGCCCCCTGTCGCTGAGTATTCACCGGGATAGGTGCCCCCTGTCACTGAGTGTTCACCGGGATAGGTGCTCCCTGTCCCTGAGTGTTCACCGGGATACGTGCCCCCTGTCCCTGAGTGTTCACCGGGATAGGTGCCCCCTGTCCCTGAGTGTTCACCGGGATAGGTGCCCCCTGTCCCTGAGTGTTCACCGGGATAGGTGCCCCCTGTCCCTGAGTGTTCACCGGGATAGGTGCTCCCTGTCCCTGAGTGTTCACCGGGATAGGTGCTCCCTGTCCCTGAGTGTTCACCGGGATAGGTGCCCCCTGTCCCTGAGCGTTCACCGGGATAGGTACCCCCTGTCCCTGAGTGTTCACCGGGATAGGTGCCCCCTGTCCCTGAGTGTTCACCGGGATGGGTGCCCCCTGTCGCTGAGTGTTCACCAGGATAGGTGCCCCCTGTCCCACTGCGTTCACTGGGATAGGTGCCCCCTGTCCCTGCGTGTTCACCGGGATAGGTGCTCCCTGTCCCTGAGTGTTCACCGGGATAGGTGCCTCCTGTCCCACTGCGTTCACCGGGATAGGTGCCCCCTGTCCCACTGCGTCCACCGGGATAGGTGCCCCCTGTCGCTGAGTGTTCACCAAGATAGGTGCCCCCTGTCCCACTGCGTTCACTGGGATAGGTGCCCCCTGTCCCTGAGTGTTCACCGGGATAGGTGTTCCCTGTCCCTGAGTGTTCACCGGGATAGGTGCCCCCTGTCCCTGAGTGTTCACCGGGATAGGTGTTCCCTGTCCCTGAGTGTTCACCGGGATAGGTGCTCCCTGTCCCTGAGCAATCACCGGGATAGGTGCTCCCTGTCCCTGAGTGTTCACCGGGATAGGTGCCTCCTGTCCCACTGCGTTCACCGGGACAGGTGCCCCCTGTCCCACTGTGTCCACCGGGATAGGTGCCCCCTGTCCCTGAGTGTTCACCGGGATAGGTGCCCCCTGTCGCTGAGTGTTCACCGGGATAGGTGCCCCCTGTCGCTGAGTGTTCACCGGGATAGGTGCCTCCTGTCCCACTGCGTTCACCGGGATAGGTGCCCCCTGTCCCACTGTGTCCACCGGGATAGGTGCCCCCTGTCCCTGAGTGTTCACCGGGATAGGTGCCCCCTGTCGCTGAGTGTTCACCGGGATAGGTGCCCCCTGTCGCTGAGTGTTCACCGGGATAGGTGCCCCCTGTCGCTGAGTGTTCACCGGCATAGGTGCCCCCTGTCCCTGAGTGTTCACCGGGATAGGTGCCCCCTGTCCCTGCGTGTTCACCGGGATAGGTGCTCCCTGTCCCTGAGTGTTCACCGGGATAGGTGCCCCCTGTCCCACTGCGTCCACCGGGATAGGTGCCCCCTGTCGCTGAGTGTTCACCAGGATAGGTGCCCCCTGTCCCACTGCGTTCACTGGGATAGGTGCCCCCTGTCCCTGAGTGTTCACCGGGATAGGTGTTCCCTGTCCCTGAGTGTTCACCGGGATAGGTGCCCCCTGTCCCTGAGTGTTCACCGGGATAGGTGCCCCCTGTCCCTGAGTGTTCACCGGGATAGGTGCCCCCTGTCCCTGAGTGTTCACCGGGATAGTTGCCCCCTGTCCCACTGCGTTCACCGGGATAGGTGCCCCCTGTCCCACTGCGTCCACCGGGATAGGTGCCCCCTGTCCCTGAGTGTTCACCGGGATAGGTGCCCCCTGTCCCTGAGTGTTCACCGGGATAGGTGCCCCCTGTCCCACTGCGTCCACCGGGATAGGTGCCCCCTGTCCCTGAGTGTTCACCGGGATAGGTGCCCCCTGTCGCTGAGTATTCACCGGGATAGGTGCCCCCTGTCACTGAGTGTTCACCGGGATAGGTGCTCCCTGTCCCTGAGTGTTCACCGGGATAGGTGCCCCCTGTCCCTGAGTGTTCACCGGGATAGGTGCCCCCTGTCCCTGAGTGTTCACCGGGATAGGTGCGCCCTGTCCCTGAGTGTTCACCGGGATAGGTGCTCCCTGTCCCTGAGTGTTCACCGGGATAGGTGCTCCCTGTCCCTGAGTGTTCACCGGGATAGGTGCCCCCTGTCGCTGAGTGTTCACCAGGATAGGTGCCCCCTGTCCCACTGCGTTCACCGGGATAGGTGCCCCCTGTCCCTGCGTGTTCACCGGGATAGGTGCTCCCTGTCCCTGAGTGTTCACCGGGATAGGTGCCTCCTGTCCCACTGCGTTCACCGGGATAGGTGCCCCCTGTCCCACTGCGTCCACCGGGATAGGTGCACCCTGTCCCTGAGTGTTCACCGGGATAGGTGCCCCCTGTCGCTGAGTGTTCACTGGGATAGGTGTTCCCTGTCCCTGAGTGTTCACCGGGATAGGTGCCCCCTGTCCCTGAGTGTTCACCGGGATAGGTGCCCCCTGTCCCTGAGTGTTCACCGGGATAGGTGCCCCCTGTCCCTGAGTGTTCACCGGGATAGGTGCCCCCTGTCCCTGAGTGTTCACCGAGATAGGTGCCCCCTGTCCCTGAGTGTTCACCGGGATAGGTGCCCCCTGTCCCTGAGTGTTCACCGGGATAGGTGCCCCCTGTCCCTGAGTGTTCACCGGGATAGGTGCCCCCTGTCGCTGAGTGTTCACTGGGATAGGTGTTCCCTGTCCCTGAGTGTTCACCGGGATAGGTGCCCCCTGTCCCTGAGTGTTCACCGGGATAGGTGCCCCCTGTCCCTGAGTGTTCACCGGGATAGGTGCTCCCTGTCCCTGAGCGATCACCGGGATAGGTGCTCCCTGTCCCTGAGTGTTCACCGGGATAGGTGCCCCCTGTCCCTGAGTGTTCACCGGGATAGGTGCCCCCTGTCGCTGAGTGTTCACCGGGATAGGTGCCCCCTGTCCCTGAGTGTTCACCGGGATAGGTGCCCCCTGTCCCTGAGTGTTCACCGGGATACGTGCCCCCTGTCCCTGAGTGTTCACCGAGATAGGTGCCCCCTGTCCCTGAGTGTTCACCGGGATAGGTGCTCCCTGTCCCTGAGCGTACACTGCGATAGGTGCCCCCTGTCCCTGAGTGTTCACCGGGATAGGTGCCCCCTGTCCCTGAGTGTTCACCGGGACAGGTGCCCCCTGTCCCACTTCGTTCACCGGGATAGGTGCTCCCTGTCCCTGAGCGATCACCGGGATAGGTGCCCCCTGTCCCTGAGTGTTCACCGGGATAGGTGCCCCCTGTCGCTGAGTGTTCACCGGGATAGGTGCCCCCTGTCCCTGAGTGTTCACCGGGATAGGTGCCCCCTGTCCCTGAGTGTTCACCGGGATAGGTGCCCCCTGTCCCTGAGTGTTCACCGGGATAGGTGCTCCCTGTCCCTGAGTGTTCACCGGGATAGGTGCTCCCTGTCCCTGAGTGTTCACCGGGATAGGTGCCCCCTGTCCCTGAGCGTTCACCGGGATAGGTGCCCCCTGTCCCTGAGTGTTCACCGGGATAGGTGCCCCCTGTCCCTGAGTGTTCACCGGGATGGGTGCCCCCTGTCGCTGAGTGTTCACCAGGATAGGTGCCCCCTGTCCCACTGCGTTCACTGGGATAGGTGCCCCCTGTCCCTGCGTGTTCACCGGGATAGGTGCTCCCTGTCCCTGAGTGTTCACCGGGATAGGTGCCTCCTGTCCCACTGCGTTCACCGGGATAGGTGCCCCCTGTCCCACTGCGTCCACCGGGATAGGTGCCCCCTGTCGCTGAGTGTTCACCAAGATAGGTGCCCCCTGTCCCACTGCGTTCACTGGGATAGGTGCCCCCTGTCCCTGAGTGTTCACCGGGATAGGTGTTCCCTGTCCCTGAGTGTTCACCGGGATAGGTGTTCCCTGTCCCTGAGTGTTCACCGGGATAGGTGCTCCCTGTCCCTGAGCAATCACCGGGATAGGTGCTCCCTGTCCCTGAGTGTTCACCGGCATAGGTGCCCCCTGTCCCTGAGTGTTCACCGGGATAGGTGCCTCCTGTCCCACTGCGTTCACCGGGACAGGTGCCCCCTGTCCCACTGTGTCCACCGGGATAGGTGCCCCCTGTCCCTGAGTGTTCACCGGGATAGGTGCCCCCTGTCGCTGAGTGTTCACCGGGATAGGTGCCCCCTGTCGCTGAGTGTTCACCGGGATAGGTGCCTCCTGTCCCACTGCGTTCACCGGGATAGGTGCCCCCTGTCCCACTGTGTCCACCGGGATAGGTGCCCCCTGTCCCTGAGTGTTCACCGGGATAGGTGCCCCCTGTCGCTGAGTGTTCACCGGGATAGGTGCCCCCTGTCGCTGAGTGTTCACCGGGATAGGTGCCCCCTGTCGCTGAGTGTTCACCGGCATAGGTGCCCCCTGTCCCTGAGTGTTCACCGGGATAGGTGCCCCCTGTCCCACTGCGTCCACCGGGATAGGTGCCCCCTGTCGCTGAGTGTTCACCAGGATAGGTGCCCCCTGTTCCACTGCGTTCACTGGGATAGGTGCCCCCTGTCCCTGAGTGTTCACCGGGATAGGTGTTCCCTGTCCCTGAGTGTTCACCGGGATAGGTGCCCCCTGTCCCTGAGTGTTCACCGGGATAGGTGCCCCCTGTCCCTGAGTGTTCACCGGGATAGGTGCCCCCTGTCCCTGAGTGTTCACCGGGATAGTTGCCCCCTGTCCCACTGCGTTCACCGGGATAGGTGCCCCCTGTCCCACTGCGTCCACCGGGATAGGTGCCCCCTGTCCCTGAGTGTTCACCGGGATAGGTGCCCCCTGTCCCTGAGTGTTCACCGGGATAGGTGCCCCCTGTCCCACTGCGTTCACCGGGATAGGTGCCCCCTGTCCCTGAGTGTTCACCGGGATAGGTGCCCCCTGTCGCTGAGTATTAACCGGGATAGGTGCCCCCTGTCACTGAGTGTTCACCGGGATAGGTGCTCCCTGTCCCTGAGTGTTCACCGGGATAGGTGCCCCCTGTCCCTGAGTGTTCACCGGGATAGGTGCCCCCTGTCCCTGAGTGTTCACCGGGATAGGTGCGCCCTGTCCCTGAGTGTTCACCGGGATAGGTGCTCCCTGTCCCTGAGTGTTCACCGGGATAGGTGCTCCCTGTCCCTGAGTGTTCACCGGGATAGGTGCCCCCTGTCGCTGAGTGTTCACCAGGATAGGTGCCCCCTGTCCCACTGCGTTCACCGGGATAGGTGCCCCCTGTCCCTGCGTGTTCACCGGGATAGGTGCTCCCTGTCCCTGAGTGTTCACCGGGATAGGTGCCCCCTGTCCCTGCGTGTTCACCGGGATAGGTGCACCCTGTCCCTGAGTGTTCACCGGGATAGGTGCCCCCTGTCGCTGAGTGTTCACTGGGATAGGTGTTCCCTGTCCCTGAGTGTTCACCGGGATAGGTGCCCCCTGTCCCTGAGTGTTCACCGGGATAGGTGCCCCCTGTCCCTGAGTGTTCACCGGGATAGGTGCCCCCTGTCCCTGAGTGTTCACCGGGATAGGTGCCCCCTGTCCCTGAGTGTTCACCGAGATAGGTGCTCCCTGTCCCTGAGTGTTCACCGGGATAGGTACTCCCTGTCCCTGAGCGTTCACTGGGATAGGTGCCCCCTGTCCCTGAGTGTTCACCGGGATAGGTGCCCCCTGTCCCTGAGTGTTCACCGGGATAGGTGCTCCCTGTCCCTGAGCGATCTCCGGGATAGGTGCTCCCTGTCCCTGAGTGTTCACCGGGATAGGTGCCCCCTGTCCCTGAGTGTTCACCGGGATAGGTGCCCCCTGTCGCTGAGTGTTCACCGGGATAGGTGCCCCCTGTCCCTGAGTGTTCACCGGGATAGGTGCCCCCTGTCCCTGAGTGTTCACCGAGATAGGTGCCCCCTGTCCCTGAGTGTTCACCGGGATAGGTGCTCCCTGTCCCTGAGCGTACACTGCGATAGGTGCCCCCTGTCCCTGAGTGTTCACCGGGATAGGTGCCCCCTGTCCCTGAGTGTTCACCGGGATAGGTGCCCCCTGTCCCACTTCGTTCACCGGGATAGGTGCTCCCTGTCCCTGAGCGATCACCGGGATAGGTGCCCCCTGTCCCTGAGTGTTCACCGGGATAGGTGCCCCCTGTCCCTGAGTGTTCACCGGGATAGGTGCCCCCTGTCCCTGAGTGTTCACCGGGATAGGTGCCCCCTGTCCCTGAGTGTTCACCGGGATAGGTGCCCCCTGTCCCTGAGTGTTCACCGAGATAGGTGCTCCCTGTCCCTGAGTGTTCACCGGGATAGGTGCTCCCTGTCCCTGAGCGTTCACTGGGATAGGTGCCCCCTGTCCCTGAGTGTTCACCGGGATAGGTGCCCCCTGTCCCTGAGTGTTCACCGGGATAGGTGCTCCCTGTCCCTGAGCGATCACCGGGATAGGTGCTCCCTGTCCCTGAGTGTTCACCGGGATAGGTGCCCCCTGTCCCTGAGTGTTCACCGGGATAGGTGCCCCCTGTCGCTGAGTGTTCACCGGGATAGGTGCCCCCTGTCCCTGAGTGTTCACCGGGATAGGTGCCCCCTGTCCCTGAGTGTTCACCGAGATAGGTGCCCCCTGTCCCTGAGTGTTCACCGGGATAGGTGCTCCCTGTCCCTGAGCGTACACTGCGATAGGTGCCCCCTGTCCCTGAGTGTTCACCGGGATAGGTGCCCCCTGTCCCTGAGTGTTCACCGGGATAGGTGCCCCCTGTCCCACTTCGTTCACCGGGATAGGTGCCCCCTGTCCCTGAGTGTTCACCGGGATAGGTGCCCCCTGTCCCTGAGTGTTCACCGGGATAGGTGCCCCCTGTCCCTGAGTGTTCACCGGGATAGGTGCCCCCTGTCCCTGAGTGTTCACCGGGATAGGTGCCCCCTGTCCCACTGCGTTCACCGGGATAGGTGCCCCCTGTCCCACTGCGTTCACCGGGATAGGTGCCCCCTGTCCCTGAGTGTTCACCGGGATAGGTGCCCCCTGTCCCTGAGTGTTCACCGGGATAGGTGCCCCCTGTCCCTGAGCAATCACCGGGATAGGTGCCCCCTGTCCCTGAGTGTTCACCGGGATAGGTGCCCCCTGTCGCTGAGTGTTCACCGGGATAGGTGCCCCCTGTCCCTGAGTGTTCACCGGGATAGGTGCCCCCTGTCCCACAGCGTTCACCGGGATAGGTGCTCCCTGTCCCTGAGTGTTCACCGGGATAGGTGCTCCCTGTCCCTGAGCGTTCACTGGGATAGGTGCCCCCTGTCCCTGAGTGTTCACCGGGATAGGTGCCTCCTGTCCTTGAGTGTTCACCGGGATAGGTGCCCCCTGTCCCTGAGTGTTCACCGGGATAGGTGCCCCCTGTCCCACTGCGTTCACTGGGATAGGTGCCCCCTGACCCTGAGTGTTCACCGGGATAGGTGCCCCCTGTCCCACAGCGTTCACCGGGATAGGTGCCTCCTGTCCTTGAGTGTTCACCGGGATAGGTGCTCCCTGTCCCTGAGTGTTCACCGGGATAGGTGCCCCCTGTCCCACAGCGTTCACCGGGATAGGTGCCTCCTGTCCTTGAGTGTTCACCGGGATAGGTGCTCCCTGTCCCTGAGTGTTCACCGAGATAGGTGCCCCCTGTCCCACAGCGTTCACCGGGATAGGTGCCCCCTGACCCTGAGTGTTCACCGGGATAGGTGCTCCCTGTCCCTGAGTGTTCACCGGGATAAGTGCCCCCTGTCCCTGAGTGTTCACCGGGATAGGTGCCCCCTGTCCCTGAGTGTTCACCGGGATAGGTGCCCCCTGACCCTGAGTGTTCACCGGGATAGGTGCCCCCTGTCCCACTGCGTTCACTGGGATAGGTGCCCCCTGACCCTGAGTGTTCACCGGGATAAGTGCCCCCTGTCCCTGAGTGTTCACCGGGATAGGTGCCCCCTGTCCCACTGCGTTCACCGGGATAGGTGCTCCCTGTCCCACAGCGTTCACCGGGATAGGTGCCCCTTGTCCCTGAGCGTTCACCGGGATAGGTGCCCCCTGTCGCTGAGCGCCCATCGGGAACACCTCACTCTTCTTTGGGGCAGCACAAGTGGCTAGCACTGTGGCTTCACAGCTCCAGGGTCCCAGGTTCGATTCCCGGCTTGGGTCACTGACTGTGCGGAGTCTGCACGTTCTCCCCGTGTCTGCGTGGGTTTCCTCCGGGTGCTCCGGTTTCCTCCCACAGTCCAAACCCGTGCAGGTTAGGTGGATTGGCCATGATAAATTGCCCTTAGTGACCAAAAAAAAGGTTAGGAGGGGTTATTGGGTAACGGGGATAGGGTGGAAGTGAGGGGCTTAAGTGGGTCGGTGCAGACTCGATGGGCCGAATGGCCTCCTTCTGCACTGTATGTTCTGTTCTCTATGTTCCCCGCATTAAGTCTATATCCTGAAAAGGACCCAAACTCACTTAAATCCCTCCATAATCTATCCCACACCGGAGACAAGGAATCATCAACATATAGGGGCACCCGATGTTCCATACCCCCTCTCTGTACTCCCCACTCTGTGGACGACCTCAGTACAATAGCCAGGGTCTCAATTGCCAACGCAAGAAGTAATGGACAGGGCGGACACCACTGCCTTATTCCCCAATACAGTCACAAATACCCAGAGGTCAATGCGTTGGAATGGAACCCAAACCTCCTGAGTATCAGTGATGCTCCCTTCCTACCCGGTCAAACCCTTTCTGCGTGTCCATGGGGATTACTACCTCCGACATCGCCCCATCCCGAAGTCTCCTTATATTGGCCAACAATTGTCGGCCCTTCACAAACCCTGTCAGATCCTCAACTACCCCCCCCCCCCCCGGCAGACAGACTGGCAAGTGAGATGCCAGCACTGTCGCCCATCGGGGGTATGGGCCGGTATGACCCGCACTCCTCTCCATCCTTATCCTTCTCCAGGATTAAGGAGACGGAAGCCCGTGCCAGTACGGTTGGCAGCAGCTCCCGGGACAACGAATCGTTGAACATCCCGGTTAGATGTGGCCCCAGATGTGTCACAAATGTTTTAATAAAATTCCGCTGGGAGTCTGTCCGGGCCTGAAGCCTTCCCAGACTGCACAGAGCCAATATGCCTCCAGCTCGGGCAGGGCCTCCCACCCGGGCAGAGCCTCCAGCCTGGGCAGAGCCTCCAATCTGGGCAGGGCCTCCAGCCTGGGCAGGGCCTCCAGCCTGGGCAGGGCCTCCAGCCTGGGCAGGGCCTCCAGCCTGGGCAGGGCCTCCAGCCTGGGCAGGGCCACCACCGCGGACAGGGCCTCCAGCCTGGGCAGGGCCTCCAGCCTGGGCAGGGCCTCCAGCCTGGGCAGGGCCTCCACCACAGGCAGAGCCTTCCACCCGGGGAGAGCCTCTAGCCTGTCCAGGGCCTCCAGCTTGGCCAGGGCCTCCAACCTGGCCAGGGCCTCCACCGCGGACAGGGTCGCCTCCAGCCTGGGCAGGGCGTCCAGCCTGGGCAGGGCCACCACTGCGGACAGGGTCTCCAGCCTGGGCAGGGCCTCCAGCCTGGGCAGGGCCTCCAGCCTGGGCAGGGCCTCCAGCCTGGGCAGGGCCTCCAGCCTGGGCAGGGCCTCCAGCCTGGGCAGGGCCTCCAGCCTGGGCAGGGCGTCCAGCCTGGGCAGGGCCACCACTGCGGACAGGGCCTCCAGCCTGGGCAGAGCCTCCAGCCTGGTCAGGGCCACCACCGCGGACAGGGCCTCCAGCCTGGGCAGGGCCTCCAGCCTGGGCAGGGCCTCCAGCCTGGGCAGGGCCTCCAGCCTGGGCAGGGCCTCCAGCCTGGGCAGGGCCACCACTGCGGACAGGGCCTCCAGCCTGGGTAGAGCCTCCAGCCTGGGCAGAGCCTCCAGCCTGGGCAGGGCCTCCAGTCTGGGCAGGGCCTCCAGCCTGGGCAGGGCCTCCAGCCTGGGCAGAGCCTCCAGCCTGGGCAGAGCCTCCAGCCTGGGCAGGGCCTCCAGCCTGGGCAGGGCCTCCACCGCGGACAGGGCCTCCAGCCTGGGCAGGGCCACCACCGCGGACAGGGCCTCCAGCCTGGGCAGGGCCTCCACCGCAGACAGGGCCACCACCGCGGACAGGGCCTCCAGCCTGGGCAGGGCCTCCAGCCTGGGCAGAACCTCCAGCCAGGGCAGGTCCTCCAGCCTGGGCAGGGCCACCATCGCGGGCAGGGCCTCCAGTCTGGGAAGGGCCTCCAGCCTGGGCAGAGCCTCCAGCCTGGGCAGAGCCTCCAGCCTGGGCAGGGCCTCCAGCCTGGGCAGGGCCTCCACCGCGGACAGGGCCTCCAGCCTGGGCAGGGCCACCACCGCGGACAGGGCCTCCAGCCTGGGCAGGGCCTCCACCGCAGACAGGGCCACCACCGCGGACAGGGCCTCCAGCCTGGGCAGGGCCTCCAGCCTGGGCAGAACCTCCAGCCAGGGCAGGTCCTCCAGCCTGGGCAGGGCCACCATCGCGGGCAGGGCCTCCAGCCTGGGCAGGGCCTCCAGCCTGGGCAGGGCCTCCACCACGGACACGGCCTCCACCACGGGCAGGGCCTCCAGCCTGGGCAGGGCCTCCAGCCTGGGCAGGGCCTCCAGCCTGGGCAGGGCCTCCAGCCTGGGCACGGCCTCCAGCCTGGGCAGGGCCTCCACCGCGGACAAGGCCTCCAGCCTGGGCAGGGCCTCCAGCCTGGGCAGGGCCTCCAGCCTGGGCAGGGCCTCCACCGCGGACAGGGCCTCCAGCCTGGGCAGGGTCTCCACCGCGGACAGGGCCTCCAGCCTGGGAAGGGCCTCCAGCCTGGGCAGGGCCTCCAGCCTGGGAAGGGCCTCCACCGCGGACAGGGCCTCCAGCCTGGGCAGGGCCTCCAGCCTGGGCAGGGCCACCACCGCGGACAGGGCCTCCAGCCTGGGCAGGGCCTCCAGCCTGGGCAGGGCCACCAGCCTGGGCAGGGCCTCCAGCCTGGGCAGGGCCACCACCGCGGACAGGGCCCCCAGCCTGGGCAGAGGCTCCAACCTGGACAGGGCCTCCAGCCTGGGCAGGGCCTCCAGCCTGGGCAGGGCCTCCAGCCTGGGCAGGGCCTCCAGCCTGGGCAGGGCCTCCAGCCTGGGCAGGGCCTCCAGCCTGGGCAAGGCCTCCACCGCAGACAGGACCACCAGCCTGGGCAGAGGCTCCAGCCTGGACAGAGCCTCCAGCCTGGGCAGGGCCTCCAGCCTGGGCAGGGCCTCCAGCCTGGGCAGGGCCTCCAGCCTGGGCAGGGCCTCCTCAGCAGACAGGGCCTCCAGCCTGGGCAGGGCCACCACCATGGGAAGGGCCTCCACCGCGGACAGGGCCTCCAATCCGGGAAGAGCCTCCAGCCTGGGCAGAGCCTCCACCGCGGGCAGGGCCTCCAGCCTGGCCAGGGCCTCCAGCCTGGGCAGAGCATCCAGCCTGGGCAGGGCCTCCACCGTGGACACGGCCTCCAGCCTGGCAGGGCCTCCAGCCTGGGCAGGGCCTCCACCGCGGACACGGCCTCCAGCCTGGGCAGGGCCTCCAGCCTGGGCAGGGCCTCCACCGCGGACATGGCCTCCAGCCTGGGCAGGGCCTCCAGCCTGGGCAGGGCCTCCAGCCTGGGCAGCGCCTCCACCGCAGACAGGGCCTCCAGTCTGGGCAGGGCCTCCAGCTTGGGCAGGGCCTACAGCCTGGGCAAGGCCTCCAGCCTGGGCAGGGCCTCCAGTCTGGGCAGCGCCTCCACCGCGGACAGGGCCTCCAGCCTGGGCAGGGCCTCCAGCCTGGGCAAGGCCTCCAGCTTGGGCAGGGCCTACAGCCTGGGCAGAGCCTCCAACCTGGGCAGGGCCACCACCGCGGGCAGGGCCTCCACCGCGGACACGGCCTCCAGCCTGGGCAGGGCCTCCACCGTGGACACGGCCACCACTGCGGACAGGGCCTCCAGACTGGGCAGGTCCTCCAGCCTGGGCAGGGCCTCCACCGCGGGCAGGGCCACCACTGCAGGCAGAGACTCCCACCCCGGGAAGAGCCTCCAGCCTGGGCAGGGCCTCCAGCCCGGGCGCAGAGCCTCCAGCCTGGGCAGGGCCTCCACCGCGGACAGGGCCTCCCACCCCAGGAAGAGCCTCCAGCCTGGGCAGGGCCTCCAACCCGGGGAGAGCCTCCAGCCTGGGCAGGGCCTCCAGTCTGGGCAGGGCCTCCACCGCAGACAGGGCCACCACCGCAGACAGGGCCTCCAGCCTGGGCAGAGCCTCCATCCCGGGCAGGGCCTCCATCCCGGGCTGAGCCTCCAGCCCCGAGCGGAGCCCGCAGCCTGGGCAGGGGCTCCATCCCGGGCAGGGCCTCCAGCCTGGCAGTGCCTCCAGGGTTAACGGCAGGGTTCTGAAGAATGTGGAGGAGCAGAGATCTCGGAGTTCATGTCCATAGATCTCTGAAAGTTGCCACCCAAGTGGATAGAGCCGTGAAGAAGGCCTATAGTGTGTTAGCGTTTATTAACAGGGGGATTGAGTTTAAGAGCCGTGAGGTTATGCTGCAACTGTACATGACCTTGGTTAGACCACATTTGGAGTATTGTGTGCAGTTCTGGTCACCTCATTATAGGAAGGATGTGGAAGCATTGGAAAGGGTGCAGAGGAGATTTACCAGGATGCTGCCTGGTTTGCAGAATAGGTCTTATGAGGCAAGGTTGAGGGAGCTAGGGCTTTTCTCTTTGGAGCGAAGGAGGATGAGAGGTGACTTAATTGAGGTGTACAAGATGATGAGGGGGATAGAGTGGACATTCAGAGACTTTTTCCTCGGGTGGATGTATCTGTTACAAGGGGGCATAACTATAAGATTCAGGGTGGGAGATATAGGAGGGATGTCCGAGGTAGGTTCTTTACTCAGAGAGTGGTTGGGGCGTGGAACGCACTCCCAGCTATGGTAGTGGAGTCGGACACTTTAGGAACTTTCAAGCGGTTATTGGATCGGCACATGGAGGGCACTAGACTGATTGGGAGTAGGTTGATTTGATCTTAGTTTCAGACTAGTTGGGCACAACATGGTGGGCCGAAGGGCCTGTTCTATGAGTTGAGCTCCCCACTCATCACCCAAGATGGCGGCCGCCTCCGCCCAGCCAATCAACAAAGAGACCTTCACCGACAGCAGCCCACCCCTCGCCGCCCCCGAACCCCTCTCCCACCCCCGGACATCAAACCAACTGTCCCTCCCCCATCCCAAACAAAGAAAACCCAACCACCCGAGGCAACATCCTGGTCATTCCCCTCTATTTTATACAGCTCCATCAGAACCTCCCTGCTCTTCAATTCAACGCCTCCGTAAATAACGACAAAGAATCCCATCGGCCTTCTCAACCACCTTATCTACCCGCCCTACTGTCTCCAGAGTGCTGTGTACATTCACCCCAAAGTCCCTCTCGTCCTCTGTACTCTCCCGACACGCTGGGCGAGTACACGGTCAATCCCAGCCCCACAGGCCCCGAGTCCCAACACGTCAATAACCAATAAATCCGATTAAAATACCCAGGGTCGCCCAATAATTACAGTCACCAGGTTTGTAAATACCAACACAATTACTGTTTATTTATAATTTAAACAAAGGTGAAACATGTAGTGATTCCAGCTGGATAACAGGTTACCCCCCCCACTTTAACTGCCCCACCCTATACCCACACGCACAAGACAGACAAACACAGAGGGGTGGAAAGCGGTAAAAATAATAACGATTAAAGTCAAAAGATAAGGGCCAGGAGTCTCCCTTCTGGGGACTAAGTCCCCACGCCGGCAGGAAAACCGGCGCCAACGACTCCGGCGTCAACGGCCCCCCAAGGTGACGAATTCTCACCTATCTAGGGGGCTAGGTGGACGGCAGATGGGTTGGCACCGCTCCAGCTGGCGGCGAAGGGATGGCGCATGTTCGCGCATGCGCGGAACGGCTGGCATGATCTCGCGCATGCGCGGAACCGCCGGCATGATTCCACACATGCACAGACCAGCCGGCGTATTTGTGCGCATGCACGGGGGGGGGTTCTCTTCTCCTGGGCAATATGGCGGACCCCTACAGGGTCCCGGCGCCGAAGGAAGCTGTGCCCCCCACGGAACAAGCCTGCCCGCAGATCGGTGGGCCCCGATCGCGGGCCAGGCTACCGTGGGCGCCCCCCTCTGGAGTCGGATCTCCCCCCCGACGACTGCCCACGCATACTTTTTACTTCCGGTCCATCTTTGTCCCTTTCCATAAAGACCGAAAATTCTCCTGAGTTCTGGTCACTATCACCGGATTGCTCCCCCCGAAACTCCTCCCTCTTGCCCGGGTTCATTTCCGAAAGCTCAGTGCAGCACCGCCCCCTCCCTTGTAGAATTTACTATGTTTTGGCATAAATCGCATTTTGACAATCCTGCCCCTTTCAGCTTCTCATCATTCGGTTATTATTAATCCACTGCTTTTACACTGACTCTCACTGGGGTACAGTTCCACACACACTGACTCTCACTGGGGTACGGGACCCACACACACTGACTCTCACTGGGGTACGGGTCCCACACACACTGACTCTCACTGGGGTACGGGTCCCACACACACTGACTCTCACTGGGGTATGGGTCCCACACACACTGACTCTCACTGGGGTACGGGTCCCACACACACTGACTCTCACTGGGGTACGGGTCCCACACACACTGACTCTCACTGGGGTACGGGTTCAACACACACTGACTCTCACTGGGGTACGGGTCCCACACACACTGACTTACACTGGGGTACGGGTCCCACACACACTGACTCTCACTGGGGTACGGGTCCCACACACACTGACTCTCACTGGGGTACGGGCTCCACACACACTGACTCTCACTGGGGTACGAGTCCCACACACACTGACTCTCACTGGGGTACGAGTCCCACACACGCTGACTCTCACTGGGGTACGGGTCCCACACACACTGACTCTCACTGGGGTACGGGTCCCACACACACTGACTCTCACTGGGGTACGGGTTCCACACACACTGACTCTCACTGGGGTACGGGTCCCTCACACACTGACTCTCACAGGGATACGGGTCCCACACACACTGTCTCTCACTGGGGTACGGGTCCCACACACACTGACTCTCACTGGGGTACGGGTCCCACAGACACCGACCCTCACTGGGGTACGGGTTCCACACACACTGACCCTCACTGGGGTACGGGTCCCACACACACTGACTCTCACTGGGGTACGAGTTCCACACACACTGACTCTCACTGGGGTACGGGTTCCACACACACTGACTCTCACTGGGGTACGGGTCCCACACACACTGACTCTCACTGGGGTACGGGTCCCACACACACTGACTCTCACTGGGGTACGGGTTCCACACACACTGACTCTCACCAGGGGACGGGTCCCACACACACTGACTCTCACTGGGGTACGGGTCCCGCACACACTGACTCTCACTGGGGTACGGGTTCCACACACACTGACTCTCACTGGGGTACGGGTCCCACACACACTGACTCTCACTGGGGTGCGGGTCCCACACACACTGACTCTCACTGGGGTACGGGTTCCACACAGACTGACTCTCACTGGGATACGGGTCCCACACTGACTCTCACTGGGGTACAGGTCCCACACACACTGACTCTCACTGGGGCGCGGGTCCCACACACACTGACTCTCACTGGGGTACGGGTCCCACACACACTGACTCTCACTGGGGTACGGGTCCCACATACACTGACTCTCACTGGGGTACGGGTCCCACAAACACTGACTCTCACTGGGGTACGGGTCCCACACACACTGACTCTCACTGAGGTACGGGTCCCACACACACTGACTCTCACTGGAGTACGGGTCCCGCACACACTGACTCTCACTGGGGTACGGGTCCCACACACACTGACTCTCACTGGGGTACGGGTCCCACACACACTGACTCTCACTGGGGTACGGGTCCCACACACACTGACTCTCACTGGTGTACGGGTTCCACACACACTGACTCTCACTGGGGTACGGGTCCCACACACACTGACTCTCACTGGGGTACGGGTTCCACACACACTGACTCTCACTGGGGTACGGGTTCCACACACACTGACTCTCACTGGTGTACGGGTTCCACACACACTGACTCTCACTGGGGTACGGGTCCCACACACACTGACTCTCACTGGGGTACGGGTTCCACACACACTGACTCTCACTGGGGTACGGGTTCCACACACACTGACTCTCACTGGGGTATGGGTCCCACACACACTGACTCTCACTGGAGTACGGGTCCCACACACATTGACTCTCACTGGGGTACGGGTTCCACACAGACTGACTCTCACTGGGATACGGGTCCCACACTGACTCTCACTGGGGTACAGGTCCCACACACACTGACTCTCACTGGGGCGCGGGTCCCACACACACTGACTCTCACTGGGGTACGGGTCCCACACACACTGACTCTCACTGGGGTACGGGTCCCACATACACTGACTCTCACTGGGGTACGGGTCCCACAAACACTGACTCTCACTGGGGTACGGGTCCCACAAACACTGACTCTCACTGGGATACGGGTTCCTCACACACTGACTCTCACTGGGGTACGGTTCCCACACACACTGACTCTCACTGGGGTACGGGTCCCACACACACAGACTCTCACTGGGGTACGGGTCCCACACACACTGACTCTCACTGGGGTACGGGTCCCACACACACTGACTCTCACTGGGGTACGGGTCCCACACACACTGACTCTCACTGGGGTACGGGTCCCACACACACTGACTCTCACTGGGGTACGGGTCCCACACACACTGACTCTCACTGGGGTACGGGTCCCACACACACTGACTCTCACTGGGGCGCGGGTCCCACACACACTGACTCTCACTGGGGTACGGGTCCCACACACACTGACTCTCACTGGGGTACGGGTCCCACATACACTGACTCTCACTGGGGTACGGGTCCCACAAACACTGACTCTCACTGGGGTACGGGTCCCACAAACACTGACTCTCACTGGGATACGGGTTCCTCACACACTGACTCTCACTGGGGTACGGTTCCCACACACACTGACTCTCACTGGGGTACGGGTCCCACACACACAGACTCTCACTGGGGTACGGGTCCCACACACACTGACTCTCACTGGGGTACGGGTCCCACACACACTGACTCTCACTGGGGTACGGGTCCCACACACACTGACTCTCACTGGGGTACGGGTCCCACACACACTGACTCTCACTGGGGTACGGGTCCCACACACACTGACTCTCACTGGGGTACGGGTCCCACACACACTGATTCTCACTGGGTTACGGGTCCCACACACACTGACTCTCACTGGGGTACGGGTCCCACACACATTGACTCTCACTGGGGTACGGGTCCCCCACACACTGACGCTCACTGGGGTACGGACACACACTGGATATACGGGAATTTCTTTGTTTTTATAGGAAGGATCAGAATTTGCTCTCTCCCGTCAACTGCTGGTACCTCATCTTGGACCAGACCCGTCGCGAGAGCAAGGACCATGGTGCTCTGAGTGAGATTTACAGTAACAACATCGTTCTGCGTCTCTCGCACGTCAGTGAGGATGTGACACGCATGTGCAAGAAGGTAATGGCCCCGGAGAGAGCGTTTCCACTCCCTGTTGCCTCTCCAGGATCCCGGGTTAGGGAATCTTTCTCTGTGATATCTCAGACACCGTGCAGACGGTGTGTCACCCAGCTTCCCTCCTCATAAGAACATAAGAACTAGGAGCAGGAGTCGGCCATCTGGCCCCTCGAGCCTGCTCCACCATTCAATGAGATCATGGCTGATCTTTGTGGACTCAGCTCCACTCTCCGCCCGTACACCATATCCCCCGAATCCCTTTATTCTTTAGAAAGGCATCTATCTTTATCTTAAAAACATTTAATGAAGGAGCCTCAACTGCTTCACTGGGCAAGGAATTCCAGAGATTCACAACCCTTTGGGTGAAGAAGTTCCTCCTACACTCGGTCCTAAATCTACCTCCCCTTATTTTGAGGCTATGCCCCCTAGTTCTGCTTTCCCCGACCAGTGGAAACAACCTGCCCCCATCTATCCTATCTATTCCCTTCATAATTTTATATGTTTCAATAAGATCCCCCGCATCCTTCTAAACTCCAATGAGTACAGTCCCAGTCTACTCAACCTCTCATCATAATCTAATCCCCTCAACTCTGGGATCAACCTAGTGAATCTCCTCTGCACTCCCTCCAGTGCCAATATGTCCTTTCTCAGGTAAGGAGACCAAAACTGAACACAATACTCCAGATGTGGCCTCATCAACACCTGAGACAATTGCAGCATAACCTCCCTAGTCTTGAACTCCATCCCTCTAGCAATGAAAGACAAAACTCGATTAGCCTTCTTAATCACCTGTTGCACCTGCACACCAACTTTTTGCGACTCGTGCACCAGCACACCCAGGTCCCTCTGCACAGCAGCATGTTTTAACATCTTACCGTTTAAATAATAATCCATTCTGCTGTTATTCCTCCTAAAATGGATCGCCTCACACTTGGCAACATTGAATTCCATCTGCCAGACCCTAGCCCATTCACCTAACCTATCCAAATCCTTCTGCAGACTTCCGGTATCCTCTGCCCTTTTTGCTTTACCACTCATCTTAGTGTCGTCTGCAAACTTTGACACATTGCACTTGGTCCCCAACTCCAAATCGTCTATGTAAATTGTGAACAACTGCGGGCCCAACACAGATCCTTGAAGGACCCCACTAGTTACAGGTTGCCAACCAGAGAAACACCCATTAATCCCCACTCTCTGCTTTCTGTTAGTTAACCAATCCTCTACCCATGCTACCACTTTACCCTCAATGTCATGCATCTTTAGTTTATGCAGCAACCTTTTGTGTGGCACCTTGTCAAAAGCTTTCTGGAAATCCAGATATACCACATCCATTGGCTCTCCGTTATCTACTGCACTGGTAACGTCCTCAAAAAATTCTACCAAATTAGTCAGACACGACCTACCCTTTGTGAACCCATGCTGCATCTGCCCAATGGGACAATTTCCCTCCAGGTGCCCTGCTATTTCCTCCTTAATGATAGATTCCAGCATTTTCCCTACAACCGGAGTTAAGCTTACCGGCCTATAATTACCCGCTTTCTGCCGACCTCCTTTTTTAAACAGTGGTGTCACGTTTGCTACTTTCCAATCCTCTGGGACCACCCCAGAGTCTAGTGAATTTTGATAAATTATCACTAGTGCGTTTACAATTTCCCTAGCCATCTCTTTTAACACTCTGGGATGCATCCCATCAGGGCCAGGAGACTTGTCTAACTTTAGCCCCATTAGCTTGCCCAATACTGCCTCCTTAGTGATTACAATCATCTCAAGATCCTCACCTATCATATCTTTATTTCCATCAGTCACTGGCATGTTATTTGTGTCCTCCACTGTGAAGACTGACCCAAAAAACCTGTTCAGCTCCTCAGCCATTTCCCCATCTCCTATTATTAAATCTCCCTTCTCATCTTCCAAAGGACCAATATTTACCTTAGCCACTCTTTTTTGACTTATATATTTGTAGAAGCTTTTACTATCTGCTTTTATGTTCTGAGCCAGTTTACTTTCATAGTTTACCTGACTCTTCTTTATGGCTTTTTTAGTAGCTTTCTGTTGTCCCCTAAAGACTTCCCAGTCCTCTAGTCTCCCACTAATTTTTGCCACTTTGTATGTTTTTTCCTTCAATTTGATACTCTCCCTCACCTCCTTAGATATCCACGGTCGATTTTTCCCCTTTCTACCATCTTTCTTTTTTGTCGGTATGAACCTTTTCTGAACACTGTGAAAGATCGCTCGGAAGGTTCTCCACTGTTCCTCAACTGCTTCACCATGAAGTCTTTGCTCCCAGTCTACCTTAGCTAGTTCTTCTCTCATCCCATTGTAATCGCCTTTGTTTCAGCACAAAACACTAGTGTTTGATTTTACCTTGTCATCCTCTGTATTTTAAATTCCACCATATTGTGGTCGCTCCTTCCAAGAGGATCCCGAAAATGAGATCATTAATCAATCCTGCCTCATTACACAGGACCAGATCTAGGACCGCTTGTTCCCTTGTAGGTTCCATTACATACTGTTCCAGGAAATTATCCCGGGCACATTCTATAAACTCCTCCTCAAGGCTGCCTTGACCGACCTGGTTAAACCAATCAACATGTAGATTAAAATCACCCATGATAACTGCTGTACCATTTCTACATGCATCTGTTATTTCTTTGCTTATTGCCTGCCCTACCATCCTGTTACTATTTGGTGGCCTATAGATTACTCCTATCAGTGACTTTTTCGCCTTACTATTCCTGATTTCCACCCAAATGGATTCAACCTTATCCTCCATAGCACCGATGTCATCCCTTACTGTTGCCCGGATGTCATCCTTAAATAACAGAGCTACACCACCTCCCTTACCGTCCACTCTGTCATTCCGAATAGTTTGATACCCTCGGATATTTAACTCCCAGTCGTGACCATCCTTTAACCATGTTTCAGTAATGGCCACTAAATCATAGTCATTCACGATGATTTGTGCCATCAACTCATTCACCTTATTCCGTATACTATGAGCATTCAGATAAAGTACACTTATGCTGTTTTTTATGTCTTTGTTATGAATCCTAACATCTTGATCAGTAACTTTTTGCAAATTATTTTTCCTCTTACCCTTTCTCCTAATTTTCCTTGTCTTTGAACCCATATCTCTACATAGTAACCTGTCACGTAACCTGCTGCCTTGCTCTCCATTAACTATTATACTGTCCATAGCTTTACCCTTCCCTTCCCCCCTCCTCGGCCAGAGCCTGGGGTCAGACAGTGTCCTTCACGCTGCCCACACTCCGCTCACCCCAGACAGAGCCGGAGCCCCCGGACACAATGGAGGGAACAACCAAGTCAATCACCATCTGCCAATCTTCCGGCTGCCTGGCAACGGCCCGTCTCCCTGGCAACAGCCCATCTCCCTGGCAACGGCCCGTCTCCCTGGCAACAGCCCGTCACCCTGGCAACGGCCCGTCTCCCTGGCAACGGCCCGTCTCCCTGGCAACGGCCCGTCTCCCTGGCAACGGCCCGCCTCCCCCGGCAACTGCCTGCCCGTCTCCCCCGGCAACTGCCTGCCCGTCTCCCCCGGCAACTGCCTGCCCGTCTCCCCCGGCAACTGCCTGCCCGTCTCACCGGCAACTGCCTGCCCGTCTCCCTCGGCAACTGCCTGCCTGACTCCCCCGGCAACTGCCTGCCTGTCTTCCCCGACAACTGCCTGCCTGTCTCCCCCGGCTACTGCCTGCCTGTCTCCCCCGGCAACTGCCTGCCTGTCTCCCCCGGCAACTGCCTGCCTGACTCCCCCGGCAACTGCCTGCCTGTCTTCCCCGACAACTGCCAGCCTGTCTCCCCCGGCAACTGCCTGACTGTCTCCCTCGGCAACTGCCTGCCTGTCTCCCCCGGCAACTGCCTGCCTGTCTCCCCCGGCAACTGCCTGTCTGTCTCCCCCGGCAACTGCCTGCCTGCACCCTCCGGCAACTGCCTGCCTGTCTCCCCCGGCAACTGCCTGCCTGTCTCCCCCGGCAACTGCCTGCCTGTCTCCCCCGGCAACTGCCTGTCTGTCTCCCCGGCAACTGCCTGCCTGTCTCCCCCGGCAACTGCCTGCCTGTCTCCCGCGGCAACTGCCTGCCTGCACCCTCCGGCAACTGCCTGCCTGTCTCCCCCGGCAACTGCCTGCCTGTCTCCCCCGGCAACTGCCTGCCTGTCTCTCCCGGCAACTGCCTGCCTGTCTCCCCGGCAACTGCCTGTCTGTCTCCCCGGCAACTGCCTGCCTGTCTCCCCCGGCAACTGCCTGCCTGTCTCCCCCGGCAACTGCCTGCCTGTCTCCCCCGGCAACTGCCTGCCTGTCTCCCCGGCAACTGCCGGCCTGTCTCCCCCGGCAACTGTCTGTCTCGCTTCACAACAATTTGGTTGGGCCGCCTGCCCATTGCCGGCTGTTTAACCAGAAATGGAACATTCCCCCCACTGATAACACCGAACACCGGGCAGGGTGATGACCCTGACACTGTGGGATGACCCCTGACACTGGGTGATGACCCCTGACACTGGGTGATGACCCCTGACACTGAGCAATGACCCTGACACTGTGGGATGACCCCTGACACTGTGGGATGACCCCTGACACTGGGTGATGACCCCTGACATTGAGCAATGACCCTGACACTGTGGGATGACCCCTGACACTGTGGGATGACCCCTGACACTGGGTGATGACCCCTGACATTGAGCAATGACCCTGACACTGTGGGATGACCCCTGACACTGGGATGACCCCTGACACTGTGGGATGACCCTGACACTGGGTAATGACCCTGACACTGTGGGATGACCCCTGACACTGAGCAATGACCCTGACACTATGAGATGACCCCTGACACTGGGTAATGACCCTGAACCTGTGGGATGACCCGACACTGGGTGATGACCCCTGACACTGGGTTATGACCCTGAACCTGTGGGATGACCCCTGACACTGGGTTATGACCCTGAACCTGTGGGATGACCCCTGACACTGAGCGACGACCCCTGACACTGAGCAGTGACGTCTGACTCTGGGATTGACCCCACCTGGCCAATTCAGGGACTGTGGGCCAATCGTTGATGAATATTTATCCTTCACCGATATCACCCAATGAAACCGACGATTGGGTCTTTATCACATTGCAGCAGTGCCGCCGGTAACCAGCCTCTCGTTCCCTCTGCAGAGCAAGGAGGTTGCAATTCAGATGCAGGAGGAGCTGCTGAAGGTCACCAATGAGCTGCAGACGGTGAGTATTCTCTCTGCCCCTTCACTGGCAGGGTTCGGGGTGGGCCTGAGAATTCCCCCACTAACCCCCCCCGTACCAACCCCCCCCCCCCGCATCAACCCCTCCCCCCGTACCAACCCCCCCCCGCACCAACCCCCACCCCCCCCGCACCAACCCCCCCCCCCCGTACCAACCCCTCCCCCCCCCGCACCAACCCCCCCCCGCACCAACCCCCCCCCCCCGCACCAACCCCCCCTCCCCCGTACCAACCCCTCCCCCCCGCACCAACCCCCCCCGCACCAACCCCCCCCCACTGCACCAACCCCTCCCCCCGTACCAACCCCCCCCCGCACCAACCCCCCCCTCCCCGCACCAACCCCCCCCTCCCCCGTACCAACCCCTCCCCCCGCACCAACCCCCCCCCGCACCAACCCCCACCCCCCCGCACCAACCCCCACCCCCCCGCACCAACCCCCACCCCCCCGCACCAACCCCCACCCCCCCGCACCAACCCCCACCCCCCCCGCACCAACCCCCCCCGCACCCCCCGCACCAACCCCCACACCCCCCGTACCAACCCCCCCCCCGCACCAACCCCCCCTCCCCGTACCAACCCCTCCCCCCCCCGCACCAACCCCCCCCCCGCACCAACCCCCACACCCCCCGCCCCAACCCCCCCCCCACCGCACCAACCCCCCCCCCGCACCAACCCCCACACCCCCCGCACCAACCCCCCCCCGCCCCAACCCCCACCACCGCACCAACCCCTCCCCCCGTACCAACCCCCCCCCGCACCAACCCCCACCCCCCCGCACCAACCCTCCCCCCCCCCCCGTACCAGCCCCAACCCCCGTACCAACCCCCCCCCCGCAACAACCCCCCCCCACACCAACCCCCCCCCGTACCAACCCCCCCGGCACCAACCCCCCCCCTCCCCCGTACCAACCCCCCCCGTACCAAGCCCCCCGTACCAACCCCCCCCCGTACCAACCCTCCCCGTACCACCCCCCTGTACCAACCCCCCCTCCCCCGTACCAACCCCCCTCCCCCCGTACCAACCCTCCCCGTACCAACCCTCCCCCCCCCCCCGTACCAACCCACCCCCGTACCAACCCACACCCCGTGCCAACCCTCCCCCCCGTACCAACCCCCCCCCACTCACAGCCCAGTGACCCCCCCCCCCAGCCACTCACAGCCCAGTGACCCCCCCTGTGACCCCCCCCCCCAGCCCAGTGATGCCCGCCGCAGCCCACCCGAAGCTGCAAAATCTGACTGGAGGTCAGGTGAGGCCCACATGTGTGGAATAGTTCACAGTATTCAGGCCCACCCACATCCTTAAACCCCCACCACAACCCCCACCGAAGCACAGAGGCAGCCGTGTGTACCGTCTACAAGATGCACTGCGGCAACTCACCAAGGCCCCTTAGGCAGCACCTTCCAAACCCAAGCCCTCTACCATCTAGAAGGTCAAGAGCAGCAGATACCTGGGACCCCAGTGAGTCTGAACCCCAACAAGAATCAGTATCTTGAGGCAAGAACCAAGGAAAGGAGGCGGCCCATTCAGCCCCTCTCCAGCCTGTTTTACAGGAACAGGAGGGGGCCCATTCAGCCCCTCTCCAGCCTGTTACACAGGAACAGGAGGCGGCCCATTCAGCCCCTCTCCAGCCTGTTACACAGGAACAGGAGGAGGCCCATTCAGCCCCTCCCCAGCCTGTTACCCAGGAACAGGAGGAGACCCATTCAGCCCCGCCCCAGCCTGTTACACAGGAACAGGAGGAGGCCCATTCAGCCCCTCTCCAGTCTGTTACACAGGAACAGGAGGAGGCCCATTCAGCCCCTCTCCAGCCTGTTACACAGGAATAGGAGGAGGCCCATTCAGCCCCTCTCCAGCCTGTTACACAGGAACAGGAGGAGGCCCATTCAGCCCCTCCCCAGCCTGTTACCCAGGAACAGGAGGAGACCCATTCAGCCCCGCCCCAGCCTGTTACACAGGAACAGGAGGAGGCCCATTCAGCCCCTCTCCAGTCTGTTACACAGGAACAGGAGGAGGCCCATTCAGCCCCTCTCCAGCCTGTTACACAGGAATAGGAGGAGGCCCATTCAGCCCGTCTCCAGCCTGTTACACAGTAATAGGAGTAGGCCCATTCAGCACCTCTCCAGCCTGTTACACAGGAACAGGAGGAGGCCCATTCAGCCCCTCTCCAGCCTGTTACACAGGAACAGGAGGCCATTCAGCCCCTCTCCAGCCTGTTACCCAGGAACAGGAGGAGACCCATTCAGCCCCTCTCCAGCCTGTTACCCAGGAACAGGAGGAGACCCATTCAGCCCCTCTCCAACCTGTTTACACAGGAACAGGAGGAGGCCCATTCAGCCCCTCTCCAGCCTGTTACACAGGAACAGGAGGAGGCCCATTCAGCCCCTCTCCAGCCTGTTACACAGGAACAGGAGGCCATTCAGCCCCTCTCCAGCCTGTTACCCAGGAACAGGAGGAGACCCATTCAGCCCCTCTCCAGCCTGTTACACAGGAACAGGAGGAGGCCCATTCAGCCCCTCTCCAGCCTGTTACACAGGAACAGGAGGAGACCCATTCAGCCCCTCTCCAGCCTGTTACCCAGGAACAGGAGGAGACCCATTCAGCCCCTCTCCAGCCTGTTACACAGGAACAGGAGGAGGCCCATTCAGCCCCTCTCCAGCCTGTTACACAGGAACAGGAGGAGGCCCATTCAGCCCCTCTCCAGCCTGTTACACAGGAACAGGAGGAGGCCCATTCAGCCCCTCTCCAGCCTGTTACACAGGAACAGGAGGTGGCCCATTCAGCCCCTCTCCAGCCTGTTACACAGGAACAGGAGGAGGCCCATTCAGCCCCTCTCCAGCCTGTTACACAGGAACAGGAGGAGGCCCATTCAGCCCCTCTACAGTCTGTTACACAGGAACAGGAGGAGGCCCATTCAGCCCGTCTCCAGCCTGTTACACAGGAATAGGAGGAGGCCCATTCAGCACCTCTCCAGCCTGTTACACAGGAACAGGATGAGGCACATTCAGCCCCTCTCAAGCCTGTTACACAGGAACAGGAGGAGGCCCATTCAGCCCCTCTCCAGCCTGTTACACAGGAACAGGAGGCCATTCAGCCCCTCTCCAGCCTGTTACCCAGGAACAGGAGGAGACCCATTCAACCCCTCTCCAGCCTGTTTACACAGGAACAGAAGGAGGCCCATTCAGCCCCTCTCCAGCCTGTTACACAGGAACAGGAGGAGGCCCATTCAGCCCCTCTCCAGCCTGTTACACAGGAACAGGAGGAGGCCCATTTGGCCCCTCTCCAGCCTGTTACACAGGAACAGGAGGAGGCCCATTCAGCCCCTCTCCAGCCTGTTACACAGGAACAGGAGGCCCATTCAGCCCCTCTCCAGCCTATTATACAGGAACAGGAGGAGGCCCATTCAGCCCCTCTCCAGCCTGTTACACAGGAACAGGAGGAGGCCCATTCAGCCCCTCTCCAGCCTGTTACACAGGAACAGGAGGAGGCCCATTCAGCCCCTCTCCAGCCTGTTTCACCTCTCCCCTCCCCATCGAATCCTTTAATCACCTTAAAAACCCTCAATAACTTCACCCCCTTAATCCTCGACACTCGGGATATGAGCCTTGTCTGCGAGACCTGCCCTCACCATTTAACCCTTTCTGCCCCTTGGGATTATTCTGGGGAATCTGCGTTTCTCCAAGGTGCAATAGCCCACCCTGAGCAGCAGGTCCCAGGACGGAACTGGGCCCAATGCAGGCTCCAGTACGGCTCCAGACAACAGCGCAGATGTGCTCAACGCAGGAGCCTCTGGGGCAGAGATTCCCAAACATTCACAATCGCTGCCAATGAACAAATCCTTCCTGTCCTAGACAATCGCCCCTCCCGTTATCCCAAACTGTGCCACCACCCCCCCTGCCCGCTCCCGTCTTTCCAATTCCCCGCCCAGCAGCGAAAGGCACTCAGCGTCGCGTTGGTGTGAACGTGAGGGGAATCCCCGCGTGTGTGAACGGGAGGGGAATCCTCGTGGGTGTGAACGGGAGGGAATCCTCGTGGGTGTGAACGGGAGGGAATCCCCGCGGGTGTGAACGGGACGGGAATCCCCGCGGGTGTGAATGGGAGGGGAATCCCCGCTGGTGTGAACGGGACGGGAATCCCGCGTGTGTGAACGGATGGGGAATCCCCGCGGGTGTGAACGGGAGGGGAATCCCCGCGGGTGTGAACGGGACGGGAATCCCGCGTGTGTGAACGGATGGGGAATCCCCGCGGGTGTGAACGGGAGGGGAATCCCCGCGGGTGTGAACGGGACGGGAATCCCCGCGGGTGTGAACGGGACGGGAATCCCCGCGGGTGTGAACGGGAGGGGAATCCCGCGGGTGTGAACGGGAGGGGAATCCCGCGGGTGTGAACGGGATAGGAATCCCGTGGGTGTGAACGGGAGGGGAATCCCGCGGGTGTGAACGGGAGGGGAATCCCGCGGGTGTGAACGGGAGAGGAATCCCTGTGGGTGTGAACGGGAGGGAAATCCCCGCGGGTGTGAACGGGAGGGGAATCCCCGTGGGTGTGAACGGGAGGGGAATCCCCGTGGGTGTGAACGGGAGGGGAATCCCCGTGGGTGTGAACGGGAGGGGAATCCCGCGGGTGTGAACGGGAGAGGAATCCCTGTGGGTGTGAACGGGAGGGAATCCCCGCGGGTGTGAACGGGAGGGGAATCCCGCGGGTGTGAACGGGAGAGGAATCCCTGTGGGTGTGAACGGGAGGGAATCCCCGCTATCCAGGTACCACCAGAACCCTGTCCAAGTGTGGCAAGATCGGCAGTGGCTCTAACTTGTGTTCCTGAAGTAGGCCATGAAGAACTATCACATGTACCACCTGGAGAGCACCAATGCAGAGAGCAAGCTGAAAGAGGTCGAGAAGCTGGAAGAGAAGCAGATGGGAAAGCCCAGCGAGCAAGGAGGCCAACTCGGATTGGACAATAAGATCCAGAGACGGAGCTCCCTCCGAAAGATCGAGAAACTGAAGGAAAAGGTACAGCACGGGGTTAGATACAGAGTAAAGCTCCCTCTACACTGTCCACATCAACACTCCCAGGACAGGTACAGCATGGGGTTCGATACAGAGTAAAGCTCCCTCTACACTGTCCCCATCAAACACTCCCAGGGCAGGTACAGCACGGGGTTAGATACAGAGTAAAGCTCCCTCTACACTGTCCCCATCAAACACTCCCAGGACAGGTACAGCATGGGGTTCGATACAGAGTAAAGCTTCCTCTACACTGTCCCCATCAAACACTCCCGGGACAGGTACAGCACGGGGTTAGATACAGAGTAAAGCTACCTCTACACTGTCCCCATCAAACACTCCCAGGACAGGTACAGCACGGGGTTAGATACAGAGTAAAGCTCCCTCTACACTGTCCCCATCAAACACTCCCAGGACAGGTACAGCACGGGGCTAGATACAGAGTAAAGCTCCCTCTACACTGTCCCCATCAAACACTCCCAGGACAGATACAGCACGGGGTTAGATACAGAGTAAAGCTCCCTCTACACTGTCCCCATCAAACACTCGCAGGACAGGTACAGCACGGGGTTAGATACAGAGTAAAGCTCCCTCTACACTGTCCCCATCAAACACTCACGGGACAGGTACAGCACGGGGTTAGATACAGAGTAAAGATCCCTCTACACTGTCCCCATCAAACACTCCCAGGACAGGTACAGCACGGGGTTAGATACAGAGTAAAGCTCCCTCTACACTGTCCCCATCAAACATTCCCAGGACAGGTACAGCACGGGGTTAGATACAGAGTAAAGCTCCCTCTACACTGTCCCCATCAAACACTCCCAGGACAGGTACAGCACGGGGTTAGATACAGAGTAAAGCTCCCTCTACACTGTCCCCATCAAACACTCCCAGGACAGGTACAGCACGGGGTTAGTTACAGAGTAAAGCTCCCTCTGCACTGTCCCCATCAAACATTCCCAGGACAGGTACAGCACGGGGTTAGATACAGAGTAAAGCTCCCTCTACACTGTCCCCATCAAACACTCCCAGGACAGGTACAGCACGGGGTTAGATACAGAGTAAAGCTCCCTCTACACTGTCCTGATCAAACACTCCCAGGACAGGTACAGCACGGGGTTAGATACAGAGTAAAGCTCCCTCTACACTGTCCCCACCAAACACTCCCAGGACAGGTACAGCACGGGGTTAGATACAGAGTAAAGCTCCCTCTACACTGTCCCCATCAAACACTCCCAGGACAGGTACAGCACGGGGTAGGATAGAGAGTAAAGCTCCCTCCACACTGTCCCCATCAAACACTCCCAGGACAGTTACAGCACGGGGTTAGATACAGAGTAAAGCTCCCTCTACACTGTCCCCATCAAACACTCCCAGGACAGGTACAGCACGGGGTTAGATACAGAGTAAAGCTCCCTCTACACTGTCCCCATCAAACACTCCCAGGACAGGTACAGCACGGGGTTAGATACAGAGTAAACCTCCCTCTACACGATCCCCATCGAACACTCCCAGGACAGGGACAGCACGGGGTTAGATACAGAGTAAAGCTCCCTCTACACTGTCCCCATCAAACACTCCCAGGACAGGTACAGCACGGAGTTAGATACAGAGTAAAGCTCCCTCTACACTGTCCCCATCAAACACTCCCAGGACAGGAACAGCACGGGGTTAGATACAGAGTAAAGCTCCCTCTACACTGTCCCCATCAAACACTCCCAGGACAGGTACAGCACGGGGTTGGATACAGAGTAAAGCTCCCTCTACACTGTCCCCATCAAACACTCCCAGGACAGGTACAGCACGGGTTTAGATACAGAGTAAAGCTCCCTCTACACTGTCCCCATCAAACACTCCCAGGACAGGTACAGCACGGGGTTAGATACAGAGTAAAGCTCCCTCTACACTGTCCCCATCAAACACTCCCAGGACAGGTACAGCAACGGGGTTAGATACAGAGTAAAGCTTCCTCCGCACTGTCCACATCAAACACTCCCAGGACAGGTACAGCACGGGGTTAGATACAGAGTAAAGCTCCCTCTACACTGTCCCCATCAAACACTCCCAGGACAGGTACAGCACGGGGTTAGATACAGAGTAAAGCTCCCTCTACACTGTCCCCATCAAACACTCCCAGGACAGGTACAGCACGGGGTTAGATACAGAGTAAAGCTCCCTCTACACTGTCCCCATTAAACACTCCCAGGACAGGTACAGCACGGGGTTAGATACAGAGTAAAGCTCCCTCTACACTGTCCCCATCAAACACTCCCAGGACAGGTACAGCACGGGGTTAGATACAGAGTAAAGCTCCCTCTACACTGTCCCCATCAAACACTCCCAGGACAGGTACAGCACGGGGTTAGATACAGAGTAAAGCTCCCTCAACACTGTCCCCATCAAACACTCCCAGGACAGGTACAGCACGGGGTTAGATACAGAGTAAAGCTCCCTCTACACTGTCCCCATCAAACACTCCCAGGACAGGTACAGCACGGGGTTAGATACAGAGTAAAGCTCCCTCTACACTGTCCCCATTAAACACTCCCAGGACAGGTACAGCACGGGGTTAGATACAGAGTAAAGCTCCCTCTGCACTGTCCCCATCAAACACTCCCAGAACAGGTACAGCACGGGGTTAGATACAGAGTAAAGCTCCCTCTACACTGTCCCCATCAAACACTCCCAGGACAGGTACAGCACGGGGTTAGATACAGAGTAAAGCTCCCTCTACACTGTCCCCATCAAACACTCCCAGGACAGGTACAGCACGGGGTTAGATATAGAGTAAAGCTCCCTCTACACTGTCCCCATCAAACACTCCCAGGACAGGTACAGCACGGGGTTAGATACAGAGTAAAACTCCCTCTGCACTGTCCCCATCAAACACTCCCAGGACAGGTACAGCACGGTGTTAGCTCCCTCTGCACTCTCGCTGTCTCTAAGCGGCAGTTTCTCTTCCAGAAGCTGCAACGTTACCTGGAGAACCAGTTGAAATGCACCAAAGCGCGGAACGAGTATTTGCTGAACATGTCGGTGGCCAACGCGGCTGTGAGTGACTACTTCATCCGCGACATCTCCACCCTCATTGATGTAGGTGACAAGTTTCTGGCTATGTGTCTGGGGGACGGGGGTGTGGGGGGATGGGGGGGCGGTGGGTGAGGGGGATGGGGGAGTGGGGGTGGGGGGGGTTGGAGGTGGTGGGGGTGTGGGGGTGGGGGTGTGGGCGGGGGGTGAGGGGTGGGGGAGTGGTGTGTGGGAAGCGCGGGAGGGTCCTCTCTGAGACCCTGCGTTTGCTCCTGAATGTCCAGTTCCCCGGTGCCAGTGTGTCTGGGGACCACCTTGTTTTTCCACCTTGGGAAGCTCCCTGCGCTCCCAAAGACATCGGAAAATTCCCAAACTTCCACGAGGAAGTTGAAGAGCCGTCGGTGAAGTGCTCCCCGGACACGACCCCGGCTCCCCGGACACGACCCCGGCTCCCCGGACACGACCCCGGCTCCCCGGACGCGACCCCGGCTCCCCGGACGCGACCCCGGCTCCCCGGACGCGACCCCGGCTCCCCGGACGCGACCCCGGCTCCCCGGACGCGACCCCGGCTCCCCGACCCCAGCTCCCCGGACCCGACCCCGGCTCCCCGGACCCGACCCCGGCTCCCCGGACCCGACCCCGGCTCCCCGGACCCGACCCCGGCTCCCCGGACACCACCCCCGGCTCCCCGGACACCACCCCGGCTCCCCGGACACCACCCCGGCTCCCCGGACACCACCCCGGCTCCCCGGACACCACCCCGGCTCCCCGGACACCACCCCGGCTCCCCGGACACCACCCCGGCTCCCCGGACACCACCCCGGCTCCCCGGACACCTCTGACAGTGCAGCACTCCCTCAGTACTGACCCTCTGACAGTGCAGCACTCCCTCAGTACTGACCCTCTGACAGTGCAGCACTCCCTCAGTACTGACCCTCTGACAGTGCGGCACTCCCTCAGTACTGACCCTCTGACAGTGCGGCACTCCCTCAGTACTGACCCTCTGACAGTGCGGCACTCCCTCAGTACTGACCCTCTGACAGTGCGGCACTCCTTCAGTACTGACCCTCTGACAGTGCGGCACTCCCTCAGTACTGACCCTCTGACAGTGCGGCACTCCCTCAGTACTGACCCTCTGACAGTGCGGCACTCCCTCAGTACTGACCCTCTGACAGTGCAGCACTCACGCTGTACTGACCCTCTGACAGTGCAGCACTCCCTCAGTACTGACCCTCTGACAGTGCAGCACTCCCTCAGTACTGACCCTCTGACAGTGCAGCACTCCCTCAGTACTGACCCTCTGACAGTGCGGCGCTCCCTCAGTACTGACCCTCTGACAGTGTGGCACTCCCTCAGTACTGACCCTCTGACAGTGCGGCACTCCCTCAGTACTGACCCTCTGACAGTGCGGCGCTCCCTCAGTACTGACCCTCTGACAGTGTGGCACTCCCTCAGTACTGACCCTCTGACAGTGCGGCACTCCCTCAGTACTGACCCTCTGACAGTGCAGCACTCACGCTGTACTGACCCTCTGACAGTGCAGCACTCCCTCAGTACTGACCCTCTGACAGTGCAGCACTCCCTCAGTACTGACCCTCTGACAGTGCAGCACTCCCTCAGTACTGACCCTCTGACAGTGCAGCACTCCCTCAGTACTGACCCTCTGCTGCGAGTGTTTGGACAGTTTTAATTGTGGGGGTGGGGGCTATTGTGCCATGAGACTAACGTTGACCTCTCGCCTGGGCAGTGCTGGGATTTGGGATTCCACGCATCGCTGAGCCGGATGCTGAGAATGTACCTGACAGCGGAGACCCGTGTGGAGAGCTCTCGCCGTGACGGCCTGAATCTCATCGAGACTGGTCTGAATGGACTGGACCCCCAGAGTGACAAGATCAAGATCATGGACATGAATTCCGTTGCCTTCTGCCTCCCCAACAAACTGCAGTTCCTGCCCCACGATCAGGATGAGGTACTTAGAATTGTCGAGTTTTACAGCCCAAAAAGAGGCCCTTCTGCCCATCCTGTCTGCACCTATCTATATTGTAATATACTGTAACCTTAACACAGGCGTCATTAAGACAGTCTTCCTCCCAGTCTCTCGCTCCACATTAACTGAAAATCCTCAGCCCCCAGGAAGTGTCCCGGGTAAATGTCCCACAGGATCCTAGTGTACAGGTACAGCGGATACTAAAGAAGGCAACTGGAATTCTGGTCTCTGTAGCTGAAGGAATAGAGTATAAAAGTCAGGAAGTGTTGCTGCAAGTGTACAAGACGTTGGTGAGACTGGAGTTTTGAGGAGGGATGGAATTGCATTTGAGGCAGTTCAGAGGATCGATTCCAGAGACGACGGATTTGTCGTGTGAGGAGAGATTGAGCAGTTTCGGCCGAGACTCTCTCGAGTTTAGAAGAATGGGGGAGAGCTAATTGAGGTGTGGAAGATGCTAAAGAGTATTGACAGAGTAGACGTGGAGAGGGTGTTTCCTCTTGTGGGGAATCGAGAACGAGAGGTCACAGTTTGAGGATGAGGGGCAGCAGATTTGAGCGGAGCTGAGGAGAGGTTACTCCTCTCAGAAGGTGGAG